>NC_077230.1:232104504-232367004 GCF_027887165.1 Monodelphis domestica
CTTTCAGTGGTGGTCAGTGAGAGAGGAGCATTGTATGTGGCGGCACAGCAAAGCACAGGGTCACTCACGTACAGTACTACTTCCGGTGATATAATCCTACGTGTGGCACCTTGTTCTGAGAGTAACTGAAAGAGAATAAGGCGCTGAACAAAGGATTATGTGGCTGCACAATGGAAGACATCAGCATGGTGAGCAGAGATCTGGGGGAGGGGATTCCACACTGTGTATACTGCTGCCCCATATAGAGGTGGCGGTGATGGGCCTGTGCAATGGGTGACAGGCCCAACACAGATGCAGCCTCCTCTATCCCAGACAGCGGTATACAGATTTGATCATAGTTTTTTTTTTTTATAGTCTGGCCCTCCAACAGTCTGAGGGAAATTGAGCTGCCCCCCTGTGTAAAAAGTTTAGGGACCCTTGCTATATAGAGTGATTTGGATTTAATTAAAGGAGAAGTGCACAAAGGTGTCACTCTTCCAGATTCATCCCAGTCGAGTGGTGTGGATTTTAAAACTATTCCACCCTAATCAGACTATTCTTTAGAAGATCTGATTTAGCTATTTCCTGATCAATAACAATGGAGATACTTGGAATATCAGAATCAGGTCTTGGGAAACGACATTCTCCACCCTATTCAGTTTAACAAGATTTTGTAGGCCATCACCTCAGATAATTAAATCTTGAGTTTGATGAAGACCTTCAAAATCTTGTTAAACTGAGTAGGGTGGAGAATTTAGAGTTTCCAAGACCTGATTCTGTTATGCCAAGTATCTCCATTGTTATTGATAAGGAAATAGCTAAATCAGATCTTCTAAAGAATGATCTGATTAGGGTGGAATAGTTTTAAAATTCACAGTGGCAAGACAAAAGTCAGGAAGCCTGGGGGTGGCCCTGACTACAATGAGTAATTTTGGCACCTTTGATGTCTAACCAAGCTCTTACATGCCTTCTTTAGCCAAGTTCATAGCCATTGGAACAAAGTGCTCTCAACTACCCATTCTGCTGGGAGAAGTCTTTATGTGCTTGGGATGGACACCCCCTAACTCACTGATGGGCTTTTGAGGCCTGTTGGTTACCCTTAATCTGGGTTAGTGGGTCTGCCCAGTTGGTTTTATTGGGAGAGTGGCTACTGTGCTTGCTACAGCTTTTTGGAGCCACAGGTGAGATTTGAGTGATAGATGAACCAAAGGTGGTTGGATTAGGAGTCCTGAAAAGGGCTTCCAAGGCCCTCACATCAGAGATACTGGTCTTCTTTGTATACCCCATACACCAGTGAAGGAGGATAGTAGATAGTGTGCTAGACCTGAAGTCAGGAAGACTCATCTTTCCAAATTCAAATCTGACCTTAGACCCTTACTAGCTGTGTGTGCCTGGGAAAGGTACTTAACTCTGTTGGCCTCAGTTTCCTCATCTGTAAATCATCTGAAGAAGGAAATGGCAAACTACTCCAGTATCTGCTAAGAAAATCACAAAAGGGGTAATAGAAGAGTCAGGCATGACTGAAATTGACTGAACAACACATAGCCAGTATATATCAAAGGCAGGATTTAAACCAAGATCTTCTTGGCTTCTAGGGTAGCTCTCTAGTAATAATAATAGTTGTTGACACTTACATAATGCTTTAGACAAAGTGCTTGTAAGAAATATGAAGAATGAGAAAGAACTTGTAGCTAGAGGGATCGAGGAAGGCTTCAGAAAGGAGGTAATATCTGTGAGAATTTATTTTTTATAAACTATATTAATTCCTACATTAGGGCCTAGATTAGAAAGGCCCTAATAAATTCCTGTATATATTAGAAGACTCCTATGCCAAGGTCTTGGACCTCAGGCACCATACTGTCTGCAGATTTTTGCATTTTCTTTGTTCTTAGGAATTCAAAGGAATGTATTCCTTTCACAAAGTTTGGCTAACAGAAAGATTTTACAATGATTCTTTTCCTGTGTATATGATAAACCTGTCAATGTGGGGAAGGGCTGAGAGTTGGTGGACTCTTAAAATATTTATATATATATTTATATATGTATTTATTATATGTATAAATATAATATAAATAATAAAAATAAATAGAATAAAAAATAAAATAATTAGCTATTTACCAATGAGAGGTGTTTAGGATTGTTCAAGGAAGGAGCTGGATAATGAACTCAAGGTATATATAGGTAACTGGGCTGGGAGTTTCAGGGTCTTTGGTTTATTTATTTATTTGTTTGTTTTTTATTTTAGGACCTTTACCTTCTGTCTTAGAATCAATACTGGGTATTGGTTCCAAGGCAGAAGATTGGTAAGGGCTAGCAATGGGGGTTAAGTGACTTGCCCAGGGTCACACAGCTGGGAAGTGTCTGAGGCGAGATTTAAACCCAGGACTGCCCATCTCTTGATCTGACTCTTAATCCAATGAGCCACCCAGCTGCCCCCAAAGGTCTTGGATTTATTGAGAGAATCCTTTGACCAGATTGGGATATCTTGACCAGTCAGTTAATAAATTATTTTAAAATTAAGAAATGCTGCCTTTTGAAAATTTCAGTCATTACATACCTTAGCTAAGCCTGAAAGGAAGAGAATTTTAAAAGCAAATCCTTATCTTCTGTCATAGTATCAATTCTAAGATAGAAGAGTAGTAAGGACTAATGTAAAGGGTGAATATTATGGTTGAGACTGAGAAAAATCTAAATTTAAATGGTCGCCAAGGGAAATCCCAAATAATAAAATACCCAAGTCAGCTGCCAAATTTTTATGGTGTTTTAATTACAACAGGAGGAAGACAATATTAGAGGGAGGGAGGGAGGGAGGGAGGGAGGGAGGGAGAGAGAGAGAGAGAGAGAAAGGAAAGTTTAACTCAGAACCACTCTGGCTCAAGCTGAGCCAAAGTGGGCGTTAAGGCCTTGGAGAGCCCAGGCAGGGAAAGGGATCAGTCCTTATCATTCATGTGACCAATCTGAAGGAAAGCAGTCTGTGGGGCTCCTTCAACCTTGAACTGAACTCTAGCCCTCCTCCCAGGAAGTCTAAGAACTCCAGAGGCTGTTCTCTACCTCACTTCCTGTGTCTCACATGTGCCAATGGTGGCTCAAGCTTGACCTAGGACCACCCAGAGGTCTGTCCTTTTTTTGCACATGTCTGTTGAAGGCCATATTCTCAAATAATTAAATCTTGAGTTTGCTGCAGCCCTTCCTAATCTTGTTACACTGAGTAGGGTGGAGAATGTTTTGAAATTCACACTAGGCAATTGGGATTAAGTTACTTTCCCAAAGTTCTACAGCTAGGAAATATCTGAAGTCAAATTTGAACCCAAATCTTCCTGACTCTAGGCTTAACACTATAATCACTGTGCCACCTAGCTGCCCCTAAAGGAAGAGAATTTTAACAGGCAAAGATGTAAAGGGGGTGCTTTGTAGGTAAGGGGAACAGCCTGTGTGAATGCAGAGATGCAAGAGACAAGAGGGATCAGGTAATAGTCTCTAGTAGAGCCAGAATCAGCAAGAGCTAAATTCAAGTTGTGCCTCTGACACATACCATCACTGTTACCCTGGGGAAATCATTTAGCTCTCAGTTCTTTAGTTAACCCTCTACAACTATAAGTAGCAGAACAGCAGTCAAACCAGAATTTGATCCTCGGGAGTTCCTAACCCTAAGGAAATCTTAGGTCTGATCTAAAATGAAGAGGGGGTGGCAATCAGCATACATGAAGGAGTATAGTATAAGACTGGAAAGTAGATAGGATCCACCCTATCCTCTCTACCATAGTGGACCCCTGAGGGTGTTATGAAGGGGAATGACAAGGTAGACCTGTCAATCATGAAGATTATTTTGGTCACTCATTTTATTGAAGACTGGAAGACTTGAGACAGAAAGAATAGTCAGGTGTTTCTTATAGTTGTCTACGTGAGAGAGCTTGAACCAGGGCAGTGGCCTCCTGAGTGGAGTAAAGGAGATGAGAGGTATTGCTATAACTGCACTATCTCAAAGTAAGGAGTGGAAGGGTTCAAGAATCTAAGATATAACTTTCTGCTATGAGTTTTCTTAAGGGCAGAGGTTGCTTCTAATCATTAATAAGTACCCCAGTACATAAACCTAATAGACTCTCAAAAAAACCACACACACCTGTCACTTGGCAGGTCCTAGACCAGTGATGGTGAACCTATGGTATACATGCCAAAAATAGCATGTAGAGTCCTCTCTATGGGCATGCCTGCAATTGCCTACTAGAGTTCCTACTAGAAAGACAGAAGAACTGGGGTGGAGCTGCTCCCTACCCCTCTCCATGTACCTGAGGACACTCACTTCACCTGCCCCTCTGCCCAACAGTCAATGGGAATACTTCCTCCCTCCCCTGTCTGGAGTCAGGTGCTGGGGGTGGGTAGGAGGGAGCCTCACATGCTGTGTGAGGGTATGGCACAGAAAACAGCCTGTTGAGTCTATGATGAGGGTGATTTCTGTGGTGAGGCTGGAGAGGAGCTAAGGTTTGAGGGGAGCATAGCTCACAGCTGGAGTGCTTTCTCTCTTCCCTGTCTGGGGGAAGAGGGTGGGACATCAAGGTGGGCAGAGCACAGTACTCAGTGGGGGAAAGAGGGTGGGGCTCAGCACTCCATCTCTAAAAGGTTTGACATCACTTTCCTAGGCCCTTGTTTTATTAAAAAGTGTTGGAAATCATCCAGTCCTGGGCAAGTAAGCTAGGAGGGCATGTAGACAAACACTGGGCTTGAAGAGAAAAGAATTAGTCCTGGGATGTTACACATTACACATTGGGGTTTCTTTCATCATTCATTAAATAGTGATAAATAGTGATCTTAGCCATCAACCTACCTTAGTTGACCATGCTCATGCCTTCTCTGTGACACTGTTCTAAACAATGTTTTAAATACTTGAGATACTAATATCATGACCCTCAAGGAGCTTACATTCTGCAAGGAAGTGCACATATATATGTATAAGTAAATATAAGATATACACAGAGAAAATAAAGGTAACAGATGGGGAATAGCACTGGAAGCTGAGGGGATCAGGAGAGGTCTCATGTAGTTGGTAGTTCTTGACCTCAGCTCTTGAGTTTTGAAGAAAGTTAGAGATTCCAAGAGGCCAGTGAAGAGGGAGAGCAGTCCAGGCTTTGAGGACAGCCTAAGAGCAGACACAGAGACAGGAGATGGAAAGCGATGTGGGAGGAATAGTAGAAAGGCCAGTTTGGCTACATCAGAATGTGGAAAGGAGAATTATGTTAAATAAGCCTGGAAAGATCAATTGGAGTTGGATTGTGAAAGGGTTAAATGCCAAGCAGAAGAATTTATATTTTATTCTAGAGGCAACAGAGAGCCATGGAACTTATGAAATAGGTAAGTAACATGGATGGGCTGTGATTTGGCAATATTTTGGTAGCTTTGTGGGGGATGAATTGGAAAGTGGAGAGGCTTGAAGCAGGGCAACCAGTTCAGGAACTATTTAATAATTCCGACAAAAAATGATGAAAACCAGAACTAGAGTGATGGCTCTGTCAATTGAGAGAAAGGAATGGATATGGTACATGCTATAGAGGTAAATTTGGTAAGACTTGTCAATTGGAAAGATATGTAGTATGAGAGAGTATTAGGAATTTACAACAATAATAACAATAATAGCTAACATTTATATTGCATGTAAGGCAGCTAGGTGTTATGGTGGGTAGAGTGCTGGCCCTGCAGTCAAGAAGACTCATCTCCTTAAGTTCCAATCCAGCTTCAGATACTTATTAGCTATGGGATTCTAAGCAAGCCCTATTTGCTTCAGTTTCTTCATCTGTGAAATGAGCTGGAGAAGGAAACACAAATCCATCCAGTATCTTTGCCAAGAAATCTGCAAATGGGGTCACAAAGAGTCAGACATGACTGAAAAATGACCAAACAATGATATAGCACCCCCTATGTCCCAGGTACTGTACTAAGTGCTTTATAAATATCTCATTAGATCCTCACAACAGCCCTAGGAGATAGGGACTATTATTATCCCCATTTTACAAATAAAGAAGCTGAGGCAAATAGAAGTTAAGTGTCCAGAGTCATACGTTACTAAATGTCATCAGATTCAAATTGTACTCTTCCTGATTTCAGGCCTGGCACTGTATGTACTATATCATTGAGGTTGCAAAACTGGAAAATTGGAAGAATAGTGGTAGCTTTGCCAGAAATAGGGCAGTTCAGAAGAGAGAAGGCTCTGGGCAATGAATCCTGCATTGGACATTTTGAGTTTGAGATGCCTTTGGCACATATAGTTCAAAATGACATAGTAATATTTGGTGATGTTAGAAGTCAGGAGAGAGATCTGAGAATCATGGAATGGAAAAGCATTTATTAAGCACTTGCCATGTATCAGATCATCTGTGTAGAGAAGATAAATGAACTGTGGGGACTAATGAGGTCATTGAATGTGTATAGAGAGAAGAGAGAAGGACTAGGAAAGAGCTTTGGGGTGTACTCACAGATAGGGGGTAGCAGATGGATGATGATGAAGGGTAGCTAGGTGGCTCAGAGCACTGGATGAAATTAAAATTCTTCTGCCTCAGACACTTATTAGCTATGTGACCTCAAGTCACTTAACTCTCTTTGCCTCAGTTTCCTCATCTGCAAAATGAGCTGAAAAAAGGAAAATGGCAAAACAACTCTAGTATCTTTGCCAAGAAAATACCAAATGGGGTCATGAAGATTTGGACACAACTGAAACAATTGAATGACAAAAATGGATGATGTATCAAGCAAGAGATTAAAAGTGAACTATGAAGAACCTTCAAATTCTAAGTAAATATGAACTCTTATTATGAAGAGGTAGCAAGGATGGGTAGGGAAGTACAGACTTAGAGTCAGGAGACCTGAGACTGAGTTCCCATTTTGCTACCTCATAGCACAAGCTTCAAGTTTTTCATTGTTGAATGGCGGTGATCATAGCTCTACTACCAACTTTAACGGATGGTTTCAAGGAAGGCCTTATCTAGAATGTGTTTTATAAACCTTAAAGTGCTACGTAAATATAAGTTATTCTAAAGGATTATGGAAGAGTTCAAAGCACTACACATGTGAGTTACTTCCTCCCAGCCTTTTCTTTTCAGACAATGACCTACCAGTAGGTGGCACGCCTGAGACACAGTTCAAGACATCCTTTTGTGGAGGGAACTGGTTATAGGAGGTGCTGGAAATGGAATCTGCTGCCATGCCAAAACTGACTTGGATATGACAGAATTTCCTCCCTCTTCCTCTCCCCATCATTCCTGCGGCCCCTCAGTGCCTTAGGCTTCAGTCAATGACTGGCCTTGATGCGGAAAGTCTCCCTGCCAGGAGTTGCCCAATTGAGAACAGAAGTAGCTAGTTAAAGGAAACCAGGCCCATCTGCTTATCATTTTTAAGTCTTGCTTTCTGGAGCTGAGTGCTTCTGACCAATTGAGTAATGCATATTTATTCAATGCCTTCTAATGCTCCAGACACAGCTGGAGAATTACAGGCACTCAGCAAGCGTGTTTTTGAAATGCTATTAACAGCACACCACTCTGAAAATCCACACTGACCCCAGCACTTTGGGAATGGGGCTGCCCCAATCAGTCCAATCACACAGCTTGTGTTCTGGCTAAGCAGAGCTCCATCAGTGGAGAGCAGGAGGGATGGATTGTTACAGTCACACTGGAAAGGGGGAAGCTTATTTAGACGCAGTTGTCAGAATTGCAGAGGTGGGATGGAGAAGTAGGAGAGTGGAAGGGCACCATTAAGTTGAGTCTGAAAGCTCACTTCTTCCGAGGGTGACTCCCTTGAAGGTGACTGTATTGGTCATCTTCTCGATCCCTGAGTGGCTGAGAGGGGAGAACAAAATCAGCAACTTCTTTCCCCCATCCTCTCATTCTTTATTCACCAGTTTTCTACTATGTGGAAAGCATTATGTAGAGCTGAGGGAAGGATAGAACACAACCCTTGTTATCCTTTCCCTTGCTGTGTGTATTGGGTACCCCAACAAGTCTTACTGCATTTAAAAACTTATTAACATTTATTAAAGCAGGGAAAGCTAGGTGACTCAGTGGATAGAAAGCCAGGCCTGGAGAAAGATTTATATCTGTATCTCTATCTATCTATCTATCTATCTATCTATCTATCTATCATCTATCTATCAGATATGTGTGGCCCTGCACAAGGCACTTAACCTCAATGGCCTGGCCCTTACTGCTCTTCTGCTTTGGTATTGATACATAATATAAATTCTAAGACAGAAGTTAGTTTTTAAAAATTGTTAAAGCTTAAAACTTCACTCAGACATTTAGGATGCCTCTTTTACATTTTTTCTCCTGGACCTTGACCTAATTTCTCTTTTTCTTAGCATTCCTTGATCTGTGGAGGCCAAGGAGGCAGGGGGAGGACACTCAAGTCCTTGGTATATCTTAAGCATTTCCTCCTCTGAGTGGATCCTTCTGAGTCATCTGCTTTACAATTTTAAGGGCTTTGTTCCCAGCTAGTCCTACCAAAGGTGCTGTCATTTCCCATTACTCACCTGGTAAAGTTGGTCATTAGTTAGCAGAGTTTGTTTGTCGGAAGCTACACAAAAGGAAACAGAGGGAGAGTCAGTGGTAGTCAGACCCTAGGAGAGGCAGCAGACCCCAGGACATTCCCCTTTTTTCTTGTCCCATATAGGCAAAAATCACTCCTAGGCAGGTCCACCCAGATCTTTGAAACTTTTCTGTGAGTATCTCGAAGTACTCAGAAAGATTATGATACTGAAGACTCCATCCCTTACCTCTTGATTGCCAAACGCCATCCTGCCGTGCGATAAAGTAGATACCAACAGCAAGGAGGAAAAGAGTGATGATTTCAGCTAAGATTAGGCCTGATAGAGTGACCCCATCCAGCTTCATGCAGTTTTGGCACACTGTGAGGAAGGAAAGGAAAAAATTCCTTTAAAAAATATTGGTGAGTATTCTCCTTGGTAACTTTGGTTCCTTCATAGGCAGACGTGTCCTGTCCAGAATATCCCTTAATGGTTCTTTCATTATAGAGTATTAGAAAGTACCTGAAAAAATCCTTGGCCTGTGAATTTAATGACTTGATAATCCCTTAACACTGAATACCACTTTTAAGATCAGTGGAGAAGCTGACTGTCTAGATTCCTTTGCCCTTAACCAAAAGCCTCCTATCTTGTATTCCTTTAGAACCTCCTCCTATCCCATAGCTTCTAGAAGTATCTTAGCTGTCTCATTCCAGTAGAGGGATAGACCCAACGTAGGCCAGAGCACAATATGGTTAGGTAGGCTCCTTTAAGGGAATTAAGAGGCTGCTGCCTATTCCAGAGTCTTGCCTATGAGCCTTTATCACCCAATTCTACTCAGCCTCCAGCTCTATAGTCCTACTGGACCATCTCATTTTTTTCCCCACTAAAATGAAAAGCAGAAAGAGAATTACATACTTCTGTAATACACGTGAAGTGGGCTTGATTTTTTCTTTGGTGTATTTGTTAAGTTTCTACACCAAAATACATTTTGGGGGTCTTCGAAGATACTTCCCAGGTTTAATGTTTTCTTAGTTTCCTTCAGGATCATTCCCTCTTTAATCCACTCGACAGTTTGTACCTCTTGAAAATTGCAGGTTAGTAGTACAGTCCCATCTTGTTGATTGTCATCCAAGTCCACAGGCTTTCCTACTGTATTATGGAAAATCACATGCTTGAGACCGAGTTCACCTCTAAAACATGTACCCTTCCTAAAGGATGTGGTAATTACCATTCTCAAGCAATGACTAGAAAATATTAGAATCCTAATTCTCAGGCATGTGGGACATAATTTATTTTCTCATTTCTCCCTTTACCTTACATTCTTCCCACCTGCCCACATAAGACAAAGAGCAGATGAATTCATAGAATTGTAGCTTGATTTTTAGAAACTGAGGATTTTAAGATAAATAAGTTTCCCTACTCGTGTTATTGGCATTTCCAAGGTTATAGATCTGAAGCTGGAAGGGACTTCAGAGGCAATCTAGTTCAACCCCCATCATTTTATTTTACTTTGTTTATTTATTTATTTTTTATAAATCCCTTACCTTCTATCTTGGAATCAATACTATGTATTGGTTCCAAGGCAGAAGAGTAGTAAAGGCTAGGCAATGGGGGTCAAGTGACTTGCCCAGGGTCACACAGCTAGGAAGTGTCTGAGGCCAGATTTGAACCTAGGACCTCCCATCTCTAGGCCTGGCTCTCAATCCACTGAGCCACCCAGCTTCCCCCTCAACCCCCTTCATTTTACATAATAGGAAACTAAGGTCCAGGCAGGCTAGAGAACTTGACCAAGGTCAATTAGGTAGTAATTATCAGTGGTTTCAGATCTTCTTACTCTTGAACTAGCGCTCTAACCAGTGTCCAATCTTGCTTAACAGTGTGTGAGATCACAAAGAAGAAATTTCTCTTACCTTCATCTGTCTGGGCCACAATACCTGTAAAGAAAAAGAAAGAAAGTGGGTCTAGGACCATCTGGTAAAGTCCTGGTGAAAAACATAGGTAAACTGTGTCTCAGATAGTTCTGAGTTAGCCCAAGTTTTAAACCAGATCAACGAGCAGCATTAAACCTGACCCCCCCACACACACACACATACACACACACACACACACACACCTTCCATTTTAGAAGAGTCTGAGGCCAGATTTGAACCCAGATCTCTGGGCTTGACTCTCAATCCACTGAGCCACCCAGCTGCCTTCAAACCTGACTTTTGATGTCAATTGCCAAGTTGGATTCGGGAGAATTTATATACCCCAAATCTTTAGCCCCCAAATCCCTGATTGGAGTTGGAGCCTAGATGTATATATACCTGCCGAAGGATCAAGATTTTTTTCAAAATTGATTTAAGTTCCATCCAGCAAACACTTGTTAAGCACCTACTGTAGGGGCAGTTAGGTGGTTCAGTGGATAGAGAGCCAGGCCTAGAGACAGGAGGTCCTGGGTTCAAATATGACCTCAGATACTTCCTAGATATTTGACCCTAGGCAAGTCACTTAACCTCACTTGCCTAGTTCTTACAGTTCTTCTGCCTTGGAACTGATACTTAGTATTGATTCTAAGAAGGTATGGGTCTAAAAAAATGCTCCTATTGTGCTAAATCCTGGGGGAAGTACAAAGTTGTCTGTTAGGGAAGCATGACATATGTATTTTAAAATTGAATATAAAATAATTCATGGTAAATGCATAGGTGAGGTGTAATATATCACATAAGCACATGGAACATATGTCTCCTCAGAAATATGTTTCAAGTGAAAATCCCAGGAATCCTATTGTAGTTGGCCACCCAATAATCTCCAGGTTTGCATTTTCTGTAAGGCATAGGCATATCCCAGACATAGAGTACAAACATCACTAGAAACAGGAAGCAGGACCACCGTCCAAGAAGGAGCAAACTGTAGCTCTGGCTTTTGGCTCTAAACCTGGTTCAGGACAGTGTGATCCACAGATGGAAGAGATGGAAATAGGACCCTTAACCATGCCCTGTTTCTTGTTTCCTGCAAGAACATGGCAAGTTGGAACAGAGATCTCTTCCCTTTCACTTGGGTTCAAAATTTTAAAAGCTAAAATGGCTTGTTGATTTTTCTTTCACTTCTGTTTCAGAAGTTCCTGTGCTTAGATATCCAGTGCCCAATCTAATTGATCAAACACCAGTTAAGTGCCTTCTATGTACCTGGCACTGGCTCTCATGGGGATTACAAAAATATAACAAAAAATAATTCCTGGTCTCAAGGAGCTCACATTCTACTAGATGGGAAGAAGAGGAGGAGTCAGATATAATGTACAAAGATTATACATGATTATTTGAGGAGGAAGGGAGCACTAATAATTAGGAGTATTAAGGAAAGCTTCTGATAAGAGAAGGCCCATGAATTGTACTTTGAATGTAGAATTCCTTAGGGGCATTTGGTAATTTTTCAGTTATATCTGATTCCTCATAACCCCACTTTGGGTTTTCTTGATAAGGCTAGTGGAGTGGTTTTGCCATTTCCTTCTCCAGCTGATTTTACAGTGAGAAAAATGAGACAAAGTACATGAAGTGGCTTGCCCAGTGTTACACAGCTAGTAAGAATCTGAGGCCAGACTTGAACTCAGAAAAATAAATCTTCCCGACTCTAGGCCTGGCACTCTATCTACTGTGCTACCAGGGATAAAATGCATTTCAGGCAAGGAAGAGCAAGTTGGGCTTCTTTGACTGTAGCATAAAGTATTTCGATTGGAGTAATGTGAAATAAGGTTGGAAAAGAAGGCCAGAAAGGAGCCAAATTGTAGAGGGCTTTAAATCCTGAGCTTAGGACTTTGTATTTTATTCTAGAGACAAGAGAGGAAGATGAGTGACATTGCTAGTCTTTTTTACCAGCCAAATGATTTGTGCAGTTGTGTGAAGAATGGATTTAAGAGAGGGGAGACTAGAAAGCTGGGAGTCCAGTTTAGTCTATTTATAGTCATCCTGAGTTACAGATAGGAGAGATGAAGAACCCTCAGCTAGTTGGTGGTGGAGCTAAGCCTAGAGTCCAAGTCCCCTGACTCCATTAAATCATGCTCAGGTTTAATCCCAACCTCAGCCTTGGGTTCAGAGCCTCTTCTTCCCTTCTTTTCCGGCTCCTCGCCCCATAGCCTTTGAAGTAAGTTTCAAGTCCAAGATGGAGGCAGCAGGCAGAATTCTCTTTCTAGTGCATCTGAGAACTCCGGCTTTGCAAGTCTGGAATGATGTCAGAACTACCGAAGCCTCATGAGAGATTGCTGCTTTTTGACCCTTTCTCTATAACCTCTACCTTCACTGATGACCCCTCTCCCAGCCCACCTAGGATAACATCAGGAAAACTGAAGCCCATCAGTACCCTTCCATAGGACCTAGCTGGGATGGAAATCCCAGTATACCCCATTCTCAAGAGTGACTTCTCCCCCAAGATCCCTCCCCTCCTTTCTGTTCTCATTTTAAAGTCCTTACCCTGGATAAGAATGATGGTCAGGATCAGGCTGGCCAGCTTCATGCTCTTCCAGGGTCCTTTTCTTGTGATAACAGTTGGGGATCCTGTTGAGTTGTACCTAGTCTGATCTCACTTTTTGCTTGTAAATTTGCTTGCTGGGCCTTGAGGTGTGGTGTATAGGGCAATAGCACTAAACCACAGCCTCCTGTGTGAGTAAAAGGGACTCTAGGAAGGGGCAAGAAGAGAAGGCAATAGAGAAAGCTATTCTTGCTTTGTGCAGCGACTTTGTGCAGAGTATGAAATGATTGAAGTGTAGGTAGGGCGGAGCCAGAGTAGGAGGGAGGGGAGACAATGAGTTCTCATCTCACAGGCTCTGTTTTTGGGGTGGAAGTGGAGCAAAAGGAAAGGGGCCCTGGGATGGTTGGCGTTAGGGGTGCCCCAGATGTCTCCAGAAGTGTCTTTGATCTCCTCCTTTAGGGAGATAGGCAAATTTCCTGTCAATTTGTCATAGTGATTAAAATGGGAGATCTGGTATCAAGAGACCCTAGTTAGAAGCACTCTCATTAGTAAGATGATTATAGGTAAGCCAAACTTTTCAGTTTCCTTATTTTTTTCAAATGGAGATAGTTGTTCTGCTTACCTTATAGGAAAATATTTTTGCAAACTTTAAAATGCTATATAAAATGTTATCTTTACAATGTTATAATAAAGTTGTTTTAAAATTATTATCATTAGACTCCCAACTCCTTAGCTCCTGAATTCCTTTCTCACCTTTCATAGAACCATCATTCTAGTTCAGACTCTAATTAATTCTCTCCTGAACTCTTGTAGTAGCCTCCTATTTGGTCTCCCTGATTGAATCCTCTCTTTCTCTTCAATTTATATTCTAAGCTGCCAAAAGGTTTGTTCTAAAACTCAGGTTTAACTATGTCATCCTGCTACTCAATAAATTCTAGTAACTCTGTTACTTCGGGGCAGCTAGGAGGGTCAATGGATAGAGCAACAGGCCTGGAGTTAGGAACTCAAATCTGGCCTCAAAAACTTCTTAGCTGTATGTCTCTTGGCAGGTCCCTTTAGCCCCACTAGCCTTAGTTTCCTTATCTGTAAAATCAGCTGGAGAAGGAAATGACAAACCATTCTAATATCTTTGCCAAAAAAATTCTAAATAGGATCAAGAGGAGGTAGACATAATTGAAATGACTAAACAACAAAAATCTGTCACCTCTAGATTCAAATGTAAAATCTTCTGTTTGGAGTTTAAAAGTTCTTTCTAACTTGGTCCCACCAACCTTTCTAATATTCTTATATATTACTACCTTCCACAATTTTTTCCTAGCTATACTATCCTCTTTACTTTCCTCATATACAATATTCCTGGGCATTTTCTTTTCCTTTCTTTCTTAAAAAACCCTTCCTACTTTAGAATCAATACTAAATATCCATTCCAAGGCAGAAAAGCAGTAAAATCGAGATAATTGAGGGTAAGTGACTTGCCCAGGGTCATACAGCACAGAAGTGTCTGAGGCCAGACTTGAATCCAGGACCTTCCATCTCTAAACCTGGCTATCTACTGAGCCACCTAGTTACTTCTATTCCCAATTATTATTACCCTCTTTAAAAAAATACCACCACCAACAAAAAATCCTTACCTTCTGTTTTGGAATTGATACTAAGTATCTGTTCCAAGGCATCAATAGGCTAGGCCTGTGGTGGCAAACATGTGTCACCTGTGCTAAAGATGGTATGCAGAGCACTCTCTGTGGGCCCTTTACTTGGCTGCTCTCCGCAAACCCCCTTCTCCCCAGTTCATTACTAGAAAGGCAGAGGGCCTCAGGTGGAGCTGCTCCCTTCCTCTTCATTATTCCTGATTACATTTTTTTCATATCCCCTGCCCCTTTGCCCAGTAGCCCAATGGGAACACACAGGGGGTCAGGCGAGTGGCTCATAGGCTGCAGAGCTGGAGGGGAGCAGAGCACTCAGGCCACTCTCCTCCTACTCTCTACATTAACTGAGGACATTCCTCACTTCACCACCTCTCTGTCCAGCAGCCCAATGCTTCTTCCCTCCCCTGTGTGGAGTAAGGGGGAGTGGCATTCCTGGAACTTGGTGGGGGGGCATGGCAGGCACTTGGTCTCTAAAAGTTTCACCATCACTGGGCTGGGCAATTGAGGTTAAGTGACTTGCCCAGGGTCACACATCTAGGAAGTGTCTCTGGCTAGATTTAAAGCCAGGACCTCCCCCCTCCAGCTCTCTTCTGGGCATTTTTGATGACTCACCCTTGAATGTACTACTTTCTTTCCTGAACTCCACCTCCTACATTCTCTGGCTTCCTTCACGTTATAAGTAAAATCCTACCTTAACAACCTTTCTTGGTCCCCCTTATTTCTAGAGCCTTCCTTTTGCTGATTATCTCCAGTTTGTCCTCTATATATTTTGCTTCCACATAGTTGTTTTCATGTTGTATCTCCATATTAGATCATGAGCTCCTTGAGTGAAGGGTCTGTCTTTTGCTTTTCTTTGTATCTTTGTATCTCTAGCATTTAGTATAGTACCCAGAACATAGTAGGCACTTAATAAATGTTGGCTGACTATTCCTAATGACAATTATGCAATTTTCACTTCTTCCTATTGCTTCATGTAAGAGAATTCCTTGGTTTCGGAATCTCTATAATCCCACCACTGCCTTTGTGCTTTGAACACCTTCCATTCCTTAGAGTTCTAGCAAATTTCTTTGCCCCCTGCTTTCTCCCCTTACCTAGCATCTGAAGCCTTCCTGCACAGAAAGAAAGATCAGTTTGCACCTGCTCTCTTCCTGTTCCCACCTCTCAACTCAACTCTAGTGATCTCATGTCACTCACAATTTAGACAAGTGGTTGTGAACTTGCTGGGGTCCGCCCAACACTTCTTATCTTTTCCGGAAGGAAGGCTGGAGGAGTGCAGGAAGAGTGGGTGGGCTTTCTTGGAGGCAGATGGTTTCATGGCTCTTCAGAAAATACCCAGGTGGACTATGAAGTGGGACTTGTGTCTGACTGGCCTCATCCTGACCATCATTCTTCTCCAGGGTAAGTTCTTCATCATGGATGGGAAATGGAGAAGAGGGAAGTTAGGGGAGAGGCCCCCTGTTAGAATGAAACATTTGTGGGTCTTCATTCCAGCTTGGTCCCACAAAAGGGATATTTGGAAATTATTTTTTTTAAACTCTTTCTTTCCTAGTGACAACTCTTAAGACAGGAGAGTAAGGGCTAGGCAAATGGGGCTAAATGACTTGCCCAGGGTTATATAGCTAGGAAGTGTCTGAGGCCAGATTTGAATCCAGGTCTTCTTGATTCCAGGTTCATTTGACTGTGCCACCTAGCTACCTCAAAAGTCTTTTTCCATATTCAGAGCTTTGGTTTTTCTGGAGTCCTCCCAATACAAGCTGTCTTTGAATATTTGGATCATGAGTAGAGCAGATAAGGCTGAACAGAGGAGATGGGATAATTCCTTTGGTGTTGGGGAATATTCTTGGCCTCTCTCTTTCTATCTTTCTCTTTCTCTGTGAAAGGGTTAATTTAATTTAATTTGCTATATCAGTAAGGGCAGAGCCTGAAAAGTGTCAGTGACTCCCTTCCATCCTCTGCACTTGTGAGGTCTCTGTCTCAATTCAGCCAAAGCCAGAGAGACCTCAGCTATGCAGCAGCTTCAAACTTGCACTTACCAGCTGAGCCACCCCAAAACTCCCTGATTCAGCCTAAACCAAATGAAAATATAATTGGGAAATGTTTAACAAGGTAAACTAAAATGCAGCACAACATAGGTAACATTTCTTTTTGATTTTCTAAGTCAATATATGACTTCAGGGATCCATTTCTTTTTAAGTTTGATATCCTCACATTAGAAGATTCTATTGTCCCCATTTTGAGCTTAGTACTAATAGTTTACACTTTAAATACCATACTAAGGTCAACAAAGCACATTATGTTATGTGAACCTCACAACAACCCTATGAGGTAGTAGTTTAAAGACTATTATTACTCCTGTTTTGTAGATGAAGAAACTGCAAATCAGAGAGAATAAAAAGACCTTGCTCAAGGTCACCCAGCTAATAAGGCATAGAAGTAGAATTTAAACCCCTGTCTCTTTGTTCAAAGGGTAATATTCTTCCCTGTACCACAGGTAGGAGACTGTCACAAAGTCAGTGAGGCCAAACTATATGGGACCTTTTAGACCAGCATGGTGTAAAGAGGATGCTCTCAGGAGTTAAGGGCTGAAGTTCAATTTTGTTGTTAGCTTGCTGTGTGTTCCTGAGTGAGTTGCTTCATCTCTCTGAGTTTCAGATACTTTTTCTATAAAATGAAGAATTTGGACTAGATCTGGGGTTTGTGGACTTAGAAAATAGTTTGACAACTATATTTAGCATAACTGGTTTCCTTTCTAATCCTGTGTATTACAGTGGAATTGAGTATTAGCTACAGGATGGGGATGGGAGGAGGAGAGGGAAAGAATATGAATATTGTAACCATGAAAAAATATTCTAAATTAATTAAATAAAAATTTCCAAATCTAATCCTGTGTATTTTGTGCATTTAAAAACATTATTCCGAGGAGACCATAGACTTCATCAGACTGCTACAAGGGTTCCAGATCCAAAAAAGAACCTCTGGACTATATGATCTCTAAAGCTCCTTCCAGTTCTAAGGTTGTACAGTATGTTCTTCTCGGCTGATGTTAAATCACTAGCTTGAATAGATGTGTTGCTCAGAATAAGGAATTAAGAGAGAAATCAACTCGTTCATTCATCCTCTTGACCCTCTGAGTCTAGTCAAGATGGAGATCATCTCTTGCCCTCCCCATGGTCCCCAGGAGCACAAAGAAAGAGGATTGTCAGACATTCTACCTTTCTCTTCTCTCTATGACCTAGTAGTGCCAAGCTAGATGTTTTCTATGATTCAAATTTTTTCTAGTGTTGAGTTTGTATTGTGTTTGTATGTGTGTGTGCATGTGTGGTAGTGGTGGTGGGGGGTTTTGTATTAGCCAGCTCTTAATAATTTAGAAGATTGGGACAAATCAAGAGGTGACTAACTACCCTGGGGTAGCTGAGGTTTCCATGTGAAGCAGATCCATAAGGGACCAGGTGGGCCTAGAAATTGGAAAAACAGGACCCTTGCATCTTTGGTATCCCTAAAGAAAGATTTGAAGAACTCAAAAAGCACATCCTTTCAGATTGTATAAAGGATGTCCTTGAATTTCATAGTTAGTTGCTAGGTCACAGGGTCAGAAAGTACTATACTGTGCCATTAATTTAATAATAATCAACATGAAATGAGAACAGAATAGCAGTTCAAAAAGGCATCACCTTCCTTAAGATCATAGATTCAGAGGTAAGAGGGACCTTAGAGTTCACCTAGTCCATTTTGTAGATGAGGAGATAAAGCCTCACACTAAGGTGATTTAATTGCAAAATTGCAAGGTAGAAGACAAACCACTAGTGGGATATTCACTCATATTAAAAAAAAGAGACATTTAACAGGAATTCTCCTTATTGCTGTCCTATCCCTGCTTTGATCTGGATATTAGAGTCAGCAGCAACCAATTCAGTCTAAGCAACAGACTAGTTCTAGGTAGCATGCAGATGCTTGAGGGGGTCGGGGGAACCTCTGCTGGAGAGGCAGCTAGATCATGCAGGGAATAGAGTACTAGGCCTTCAGTCTGGAATCCCTGAATTCAAATCCAGTTACACAGTTGAGGAAACTGTAAAATGGGGATAATAGTAGCACCTACTTCCAGGGTTGTTGTGAGGATCAAGTAAAACAATATTTATAAAACACCTAGCACAGGGCCTGGTATACAGCTGTTCAGTCATTTCAGGCCTGCCCTACTTGTTGTGACCTATTTGGGACTTTATTGGCAAAGATTACAGGAGTGGTTGCCATTTCCTTCTCCAGCTGATTTTACAAATGAGGAAACTGAAGCAAATAACATTAAGTGACTTGCCCAGAGTCACACATCTAAGAAGAGTCTGAGCCTGGATTTGAACTCGGGAAAATTTCTTCCTGACTCCAGGACCCATACTTTATCCACTGTGTCATATAGCTACTCTGGGACATAGTAGGCGCTTTAAAAATGCTTGTTCCCTTCCCACCTCCATCTTTTACTCCCCTCTTGGATTTTGCCTGAGGTAGATGAAGGCAACTGGATGATGAACATTTTACTAGCTGTCTTTTAATATTTGGATCACGAGTAGATCAGATAAAGCTGAACAGAGGGATTGGTATAATTCCTTTGATGTCAGAGAGTATGCTTAGCCTCTCTTTCGGTCTCTGTTTCTCTCTCCTCTTTCTCTCTCATTCTGTCTATCTCTGTCAGAATATGGAACCATGCTCAAAGGGCTAAAAACTATGCATATACTTTGACCCAGCACTATCACTACTGGGTCTGTATTCCAAAGAGATCAGAGATAGAGGAAAAGGACCTACTTGTACAAAAATAATTTTAGCAGCTCTTTTTGTAGTGGCAAAAAAATGGAAACTGAGGAGATGTCAATCAATTAGGGAATGGCTGAATAAGCTGTGGTATATGGTTGTAATGGGAAACCGTTACACTAGGAATATCTAGGTGGCTCAGCAGATTGAGAGCCAGGCCTACAGATGGTAGGTCCTGGGTTAAAATCTGACCTCAGATACTACTTAGCTGTGTGACCTTGGGCAAGTCACTTAACCCCCATTGCCTAGTCCTTACCACTCTTCTGCTTTGAAACCAATATACAGTATTAATTCTAAGTCAGAAGGTAAGGGTTTAAAAAAATAGCTACAAAATCAAGGGAAAAAATATCTGAATAAAACAAATATAAAGGTAACTCAAAAGCATACATATATAATTTATATTTTTAAAAACAAATTATAGGCGAATACCTTCCTTGCTTTTCCTAATGTCACAAAGATAAAAGGGTACCACTTGAGCTCCGTACCTCATAATCCTCACTCTGCCAATGATATCTTTTATTCCTTTTATGTTTTGAAGTTTTATTTCGTTATCTTTTACAACCAATTCACACCCAGTCTGATGCCATTCATAAATACCTAGTAATTTAAGAAGCTATTTCAGAGGAGGTAAAATATTTACATAATTTCTCCAGGTAGTGAAGAAGATACAGCTAAAGTATCAATGTTTTACTTTGGAATTCAGAAAACTTTTTTTTACTCTGCATTTATTATTATTTCTTTTCTTCAGTACACTCACCTAATCACTGATTCTAATATGTATTCTCTTTGTCTTGTCCTTACCCAACATGTAATTTTAATTTTTAGATTTCCATTTCTCTGTATTGTGCTTCTGGGACAGCAATGACTTATCTGTAGTATATTAAAACCCACATCAACTTTAATATTTCCAGTGTTCAAAATAAAATTCTCTTCTAATACCTTAAAAAAACTATGCACCATAAAAAACGATGAAAAGGATGAGTTCAGAAAAACTTTAAAAGACATGAAGTGATGCAAAGTGAAATGAGCAGGACCAAGAGAATAGTGTATATAGTTACAAAAATATTGTACAATGGTCAACTGGGAAGGACTAAATTATTATCAGCAAAAAAAAAAAAGGTTCTAAGATAACACAAAGAGATGCTATTAAAAACCAAAACAAAACAATGCTATCCACAGCCCAAGAAGGAATTGTTGGAATTTGATTAAAGAGCAAAGCACACTATCCTTCACTTTATTTCTTTCTTGAGTTTTTTTATTGTATGTGTGATTTGTGTCTGCAATTATAACATGGAGAATATGGAAATGTGTATTGCATGAAAGTACTGATATAACCTGTATCAGACTATTTACTGCCTCAGGGAGGAGAGGAGGAAGGAGAGATTCTGAATTGCAAAATTTCAGAAAACAGTTGTCAGAGATTCTACATGTAATTGGAAAAAATAAAAGAAACTATCTCAGGAGAGAGACTCATGATGTACATATAGCTCTAGAACTCCTTTGCATAGAGATGTTAAGTGAATCTAGGAGAACTGATAAAGTAACAAAGAAAGAACATAGAACTTAAAGAAATAAGGACCTTGGCTAAATCTTTTCATTATAGCTAGTTCCTTTGAATTTAGGTGTGTATAGTGACTTAAAACTAACAAACTCACACTGAGAGGTATTTTATGAAGGGGTAGCTAATACTAAGATGTCTCCTTCATCTTACATAAAGACCAGAGTGACCTGGAACCCACCTTAGGAAAACATTCGTCTAAAATGTAACTGAAGTTACACAAATCTCTGGTATTTCCGTGAAGTAAAATGAGCTTTGTTCTAATCAATTGCAACATGCCCCAGATAATGTCTTAGCAGAACAGTGTTGCTTGGAAACTGGGAAAAAGAAAGCTGTCCTGAAGAGAGGGATACCCTTGAAGACTAGTATTGGTTTATTAGACAGAAATGTCTCTCACTGGAAAATATATAAATAAATATTTTTATAATTCATTTGATAAGTTACTTTCCCAGAACCCCACTGCCCCTGGATGTAGTGGTGAAACTGAATGTCTGAAGTTACATAGCTGAGGAATAAATTTAGATATGTGGTGGCTACAACAAGGCCTTGAACTCACCTCTCTGAGGTTCAATCTGAGGAGCCAGATAATCTCTCTCTCTTTTTTAAAACCCTTATCTTCCATCTTAGAACTAATGCTAAATATTAATTACAAGGCAGAGTAGGAGTAAAGGCTAGACAATTGCAGTTAAGTGACTTTCCCTGCGTCACACAACTAGGAAGTATCTGAGGCCAGATCTGAGGACTTCCTGTCTCTAGGCCTGGCTCTCTATCCACTGAGCTACCTAGCTGCCCCCCAATCTTTCTCTTTTTTTTTCTCAATCTCTTTTTAATGCCATCTTTGTTTTAGATGACTTCTTTATTTTAACAATTTTATTATTTTCTTTCTTTTAAATAAAATATTTATTTACTTTTAAATTTTGAGTTCCTAATTCTCTCCTTCCCACCCACTGAGAAAGCAAGCAAAACAATATCAATTAATTATATGTGAGAAATCATGCAAAAAACATTTCCATTCTAGCCATATTGCAAAAAAAGGCAAAATAAAAAGAAAGCAAGAAAATTATGATTCAATTTGCATTCAGAGTTCATCTGTTCTCTCTCTGTTGTATTTATCAGAGTAGCTAAGTATTTCACATCATCAGTATAACATTGCTGTTTACTATGCACAATGATCTCCAAGTTCTTCTTTCACTTCGTTTTAATTTGTATAGGTCTTGCCGTGTTTTTTTTTTAAACCACCCTTTCATCTTTTTTTGTAGCACAGTAGTACTCCATCACAAGTATGTACCACAATTTGTTTAGTTGTTTCCCAAATAATAAGCATCCTTTCAATTTTCAATACTTTACCATTACAAAAGAGGCTATTATAAATATTTTTGAATATATGTGTCCTTTTCTCTTGATTGCTCAGTTAAGGGTATGTACAGTTTTATAGTCCTTTGGGAATAGTTCCGAATTATTCTCCAGATTGGATGAATTCACAATTCTACCAACAGTTTATTTATGTACCTATTTTCCCTCATTCTTTCCAGCATTTGTTATTTCTGATAGATGTGAGATAGTATTTCAGAGATGTTTTAATTTCTATTTCTTTACTCAATAGTGATTTAAAGCATTTTTTCATATGACTATAAAAAGCTTTAATTTTTTTCTTCTGAAAACTACCTGTTCATATCCTTGGACAGCTTATCAATTGGGGAATGGCTCTTGTTTTTATAAACGTTATAAGTGTTTTCATCTTCAAATTTTGTTTTCTTGTTTATTGATGTCTCACCGAGTCATTAGATTTGACTTGCCCAATTCTAATTTTTTAAAAATTATTTTCTTCAGTGAGTTTTTAAACCTCTTTCCCCCATTTGGTCAATTCCACTTTTCAAGGTGTTCTTTTCTTCAGTGAATTTTTGTGCCTCTTACTATATAAGGGCAATTCCATTTGAAGGTGTTATTTTCTTCAGGTTTTTTGTGTGTGCCTCTTTTCATAATTTTCTTGTATCATTCTCATCTCTTTTCCCAATTTTCCCTCCACCATTTTTCTTTTCTTTTTCAAAATATATTTTAAAAAACTCTTACCTTCTGTGTTAGTATCAATTCTAAGGCAGAAGATCAATAAGAGGAGGCAGTTGAGGTTAAGTGACTCATCTAGGTTCACACAACTAGGAAGTGTCTTTGAATTTGGGTCCTCCCTACTCTAGGCCTGGCATTCTATTTACTATATTACCTAAATGCCACTTTTATGGCTTCTGTTAACTTCCAGGAATTCTTGTTGGCCTTAGGTCCAATTAGCATTTTTCTTTAAGGCTTTGGCTATAGCTGTTTTGTAGGCTTCATCTTACCTGCCACTGTAGTAAGTTTTTATGGTCAAGTTAATTTTTTGTTGTTTGCTCATTTTTCTAGTCTACTGTATTTCTTGACTTTGAACTTTATGCTAAAATTGGGCTCTGCTTACTTGGGGTGAGAAGGCACTATCTCAAACTTTAAGTTTTTATGTGCTGCTATTTTCAAAGCTAGTTTTAGAGGGAATCTGCAAATTTTTTGATCTTCCAAGGTGATGTGATCCAAGGAGAGGTGGGGCCACTGTTCTTCTGGTCTGTATTTTTACCTAGGAAGGGCCTGTAGTTGTCTGCAGATTCAAGTGCTGGTACTCTTGGCTTTGAAATGGTATCCAGATCCTCTATTCTCCTGCAACCACAAATGCTAGTACTCCTCTCCACCTCAGAATTGTGACCAGGGCTCCCACTGCTTTGTGACTGATCACAGGAGCTCCTTTTTGCCCTGGAACCACAACCCAGAACTTCTTATGGGCAACAGAGTTGCCAATCAGTGATAGCTGCATCTAGTGACAGCACAGGGTCCTCTATAATCTCTTGCTCACCAGTTATCTGCCCCCCTTACCCTCTCTGGGCTGAGGTCTTTTGAAACTGTTACCAATGAACCAGCTGCCTCTAAGCCCTGTTGCTAGTGCTATTTGCACTAAGTGCTCTGTGCTGGTTCCTACTCCTGTATCTCAGACTTCTCTGTTAACCTCCTAAATTGTCTTTAGCTGGAAAAATGTCTCACTCTTAGTCTTTACCTTTTACTCCTACAGCCTTCTGCCACTGGAAATCTAGGGCTTAAATCATGGAAGTGCAATTCAGTGCAATTCAATAAGCATTTATCAAGCATAGATAAGGGTTAAATTAAGATGCTTTAAGAGAAGCTGGAGATGCAAAGATGAAAAAATGGCATGACCTCTTTCCTTGAGGAATTTATTTTTAAAAATAGATTTTTGTTGATATCTTTTTGTTTTTATACCACCAGTATTACCTCCTTGATCTCTCTCAGGGATCTATCCCTTTTAACAAAAACATTTTTTAAGAGGAAGAAGTGAAAAAAATTCAGTAAAACTATTCAACATGTTGAAAAAAAAAATTGTCATAAGTTATGTTCCACACCTGTGGATCCCTACCTCTACTAAGGATCAATAGAGGGGTTTTCCTTGAGGAATTCATAGTTGTCATAGTTAGGGGGGGGTTAAATTTTTTTTTCCTTCTCATATTTGTAGGAAACTTTGCTTCATATAATATAAGGAACCTGAAAGGGAAGAAAAGAACAACAAAATTTTGAATTGAATGGAGAAGGCAACTCAAGACACTCAGGGCACTTTTTTGGGTTTTGAACAGATCCTGACCAGTTGAATTTGTGTTCTTTCTTTCCACAGGCTCTGATGTCCAGGCAGATGAAGAAGGTAGGCTATTTGGATTCTTTCTGAAATAGCGAATAGAGAACCAAGAGACAGAATCTTTGGGCAAGTTCTAGGCAGATAAAATATTACAGGAATTCTAGAGAATTAGAGACTGTAAAAAGTGGGAGTTGACTAGTTTGGAGATGAGCAATTGTTCACCTCAAACTTTTAAGGTCTCTGAAAGTCATGACATGCCCTGGTCTCATCCTGACCAAAACAGATCCTTTGTTTAATGTTTTCATCTTTCTTCCCCCCCTTTTTTTTGAGGACTAATGAGAGAGGGAAAGGGCATATGTATGTTTTATGAGGCTTGTAAATAGAAATCATCCTGTAAAACAGGGGCATCCTGGTCAGGGAGGTGAGATAATTGGGGAACTTTTTCGGCAGGAATCCATCTGCCTCAATCATCACTTAAAGTTCTTCTGCTACTTTAAATCTGTGCTTGCTTCCTCCTGGAAATCTTCCCAGATCAATTCAATTCAACTGGGAACAATTATCCTGAAGAAGAGAAGATTTAAGGAAGCCAGGAGAGCTGTCTTCAAATATTCAAAGGGCTATCATGTGGAAGAGGAGTTAGACTTAATACTTAGTCTCAGTAGAACTAAGAGCAGCTACAGAAAAGCAGATTTTGGCTCTCTGTCTATCTCATAGTGGTAGTGGGTGCTCTCTCGCTGGGTGTCTTTAAACAAAGACT
The DNA here is from genome assembly GCF_027887165.1 of Monodelphis domestica. Lineage (NCBI taxonomy): Eukaryota > Metazoa > Chordata > Mammalia > Didelphimorphia > Didelphidae > Monodelphis > Monodelphis domestica. The sequence goes on from NC_077230.1 coordinate 232,129,849, forward strand.
GGAGGATGTTATAAAGGAAAGATTCCCTACACAAAAATTAGCTGATGCCATAAAATCTGCTTTAAGTCAAATCCCCCAGCACACATGTATTCATTCAGTTTGTATTACATATCTTAGTTTTTATGCTGCCTTTTGAGTGTTTTAAAGTCCATTCCATCTGCCCAAGTCCTGTCTGCCTCATTAGACTTTTATCTCTCCTCCATTCCTTTCTTCTACCCTCCCTCCCTCTCTCTTCTCCCACTCTTTCTTTTCCTCTCTGTCTCTGTCTTTTTTCTTTTTTTTCCCCCTAACAACACATATACATAGCCAAAGCAGGTCTCCATGTAGGTCATATCCAGAAATGTGTCTCAGTCTGCATTCTGAGTCCATCACCTCTCTGTTAAGGGAAGGGCAGTATTCTTAATTTGAAGTCCTCTAGCATCATGGCTGTTGATGAGAATTCTTAAATAATTCAGTCATTCATTTCTACATTCCTATTATTCTATGAGTTATTATCCTGGTGTTGTTCACTACTTTATTTTGCATCAGTTAGTGGGAATCTCTAGGTTTCTCTGGAACCATTCTTTTCATAATTTCTTACAACATAGTAGTATTCCATCACATTCATACATTCTAATTGATTCAGCCATTCCCCAACTGATGTGTCTCATTAGATTTTGAACTCTTTGGAAAACAGGGACTGTGTGTCTCTTTATTTCCCTGGATCTACAGACAATATACCATATTGATTGACTGTTAAGTCACTAATAAGAGTAATAGAAGTTGTCTTCCTCCCTCTCCCTTATTTCCCTCCTCACTTTACCGCTTGGCCTTAAAAAAACCTGTAATTATAATTTTTGCTTCTCTAGACAAACCCTTAAGCATATCAGTGGTGGAATCTGAGGACAAGATTTTTCTGAAGTGCAATGGCACAGAATTCTCATGGATGGACTTGGAGGAATCATCAAATAAAAGTCATCTAGGCAATAAAAGTGTGGACTTGGGAAAAAAAATCCAGGATCCCCGAGGAATATATCAATGTAGTGACAACAAGGACAAGAAATCTGTTCTGCAGGTTTATTATCGGAGTATGAGCTTCTTTCTCTTCCTTATCCCCACCCTATCCTTTTCCCCTTAGTTGTAATAATTGTGAGCATCTTAGCTATGGGGAGGAGGAGGGGGGGCTCTGTATGGTAAAGGCTGGAATCTGAAACTTCTTGAACTGAGACAATAATCCATATGAGCCAAAGCATGCCTTCCATAGTCCTAGGATAGTGAGAGTGAAACTTTTAGAGATGAAATGCCAGGCCCTGCCCACCCTCCATCCCACAGACTGAGTGCTATGCTGGTCCCACCCCCCAGAGACCATGTGCCATGCCCCGCCCCCCCCTCACCTCACTCCACACAGGGGAGAGAGGAAATGTCCCCATTGGGCTGCTGGATGAAGGGGCAGGTCATTAGGCATGGTGGAGAGTAAGGAAGGAAACAGCTCAGCCCAAGTCCCTCTGCCTTTCTAGTAACATACTCTGGGTGAGGGGGCAGGTAGCTGAGTGCCCATAGAGAGTGCTCTGTGTGCAGTCTTTGGCACCAGTGCCATAGGTTCACTGTCACTGTTTTAGAAGTAAAGTAGGAAGCTCAGTCCCTTGATTTAGGACCTGGAGGTTCTGGCTTCGTTAGGAAAATAGACTGGATCATCTCTCACAAAGCTAAGAGCTTTAGAATATCCCTCATTGATTTTTGGAATGAGAAATTATTGGGGAGGGGATAGGGATAGCTAAGTCTTGCACTTACTGTGTCTGTGTCCCTGAGGTGGGCTGGGGGTCCATTAGGGAGCATTTCCTGACACTGAGGGGATATTTGTGCTTTCCTTCTTACAGTGTGCCAGAACTGTGTGGAAGTGAAATCAAGCTCTCTGATTGGAATTCTGATTGCTGATATTATTGCCACAGTTTTTCTGGCTGTTGGAGTCTACTGCTTTGCAGGGCATGAGGAGGGGTATCTCTCAGCAGGTGAATTGAGGCTCTGACATGCACAACCAAGTACAAGGGGAAAAAGACAAAGTTGGCATCCTCTAGGTTCCCCATTCACAACCAAGGTTTTCCATGGGGCTCTTCCTTCAGGCTTTTCTCTGATGTACCATCCGTTCCACTACTGCCAGATTAATTTCTTAATACGAAGTTTTATTGTGATGATCTATCAGGATCCATGAGCATACTCATGCATGTCCTTTAGCAAGAGGTCAGAGCACATATCTGTCCCCACACATGCTGCTTGTGATATTTCCTTCCTCCATCAAGCTAGTCTACAGCTAAATCAGTCATAATTTTATCACTATTGCCTACAGAATAAATTTAATTCAGCAAATACCTGTTAAGCACCTACTTAGTGTAGGTGTAGAGGTGATGTAGAACCTACTTTCAAAGAGTTGACAATATAATATGGGCAGAGAAAAAAAGAGATACAAATCCTGAAGATATAAAGGAGATGTCCAGGAAAAGAACTAGGATCACTTTAATCAGGGAGGCACCATTTCTTCTGGGTGGGTACGGGGTAGGAGATAGACATGGTTTAATGGAAGAAGAAATATCACTTGGGAGAAAAGATAAAGGTATGGGGAAGAGATAAAGATATGGAGGGTAAAGGCATAGAGACTAGAGAAAAAAACTGAATGGTATAAATACCAAATTAGTAGTCAGGAGACATGGGTTCAAGTGTCAATTGTAATACTTACTTGCTATGTTGATCTTGGATAAATCAACTGATTACTTGGGGCTTCAGTTTCCTCATCTGAAAATGAGAGGGTTGGAATAGATTATTTCTATAACTCCTTCCAACTGACTTTAACAATTTAGAAATGGAAGGTAGGATAAGAAGAGGGAACTGAAAGTAGTCCTGTTTAAATAAGTAAATAAAGAATCTTTTAGATTAGTATAGTAGGAACAGAAATCAAATTATGAAAGGATAAGGAATGAATGGATGCTGAAGAACCAAGGAAAGCTTGTGTAGACTATTCTTTTTGGTCTTGAAGGGGAGGAAAGAGATAATATGATAGATTGGTCATGGGATTATAGATTTAAACTTGGAAAACACCTTATATTTAGTCCAAATACATTCATCTTACATTATTATTGTACTGTAGTTTTTGTTGTGCTATAAGGAAACTAAATCCCAGAGAGCCAATAACTTGTTCAGTCACACATATAGTTTGCAGCACCAACAATTAGGATTTGAACCCAGACCCTTCAACTCCAAATTCAGTGTCCTTTCCACTATCCCATCCTGCCTCTTTGGTTAATGAAGTCAAGGGAAGGTTTTAAATTTTTTATTTTTTTTAAACCCTTACCTTCTGTCTTAGTATCAATTCTTTTTTCCCCTTCTTTTTAACCCTTAACTTCTATCTTAGAATCAATAATAAGTATTGATCCAAGGCAGAAGAGCGGTAAGGGCTAGGCAATGAGAGTTAAGGGACTTGCCCAGGGTCACACAGGTAGGAGACCAGATTTGAAGCATCTGTTTCTAGGCCTGGCTCTCAATCCACTGTGCTACCTAGCTGAGCCATCAACCTTTTAAATAAAGTAGGAGGTGAGGATATATGTCAAGAGTGATCTGGAGAGAGTGGATCTGGGAACTTGAAGAGAAAAGAGTTTTGGAGATGACATTTTAAATTTTCAACAAGTTAAGATGCAAAGTCTTTCATAATTAACTCTCTTACCAAGTCCTATCAATCAACAACCTTTTATTAGTGCCTACCTTGTGACATTTATTACTCTCCCATATTCTATATGTGCCAGCCAAATTAGACTACTAATTATTTTCTAGTTATTTTAGATTATTTAATTTCTATTCTCTTGCTGTTCTGTACTCTTCAAATGCCTCCCCTGCCCCATGTCATCTCCATCTATTGATAGTTTATGGATCCTGAATGACTCAGCTCAAACTCCATCTCTTTCAGAGAGCCTCCCATGATTCCCTTAGCTAGAGCTGATCCCTCCTTGATTTGATCTCATAGTATCTTATATTCCTCACATACTTATCATCTCTAATTTCTATTACATTTATTTTTATACATGTCTTATGAGAAATTGTTCAACACAATAGGTAGAGACCTGTCCTCAGAGCCAGAGAGACCTGAATTCAAGTCTTGCCTCTGACACATACTGGTTATATGACCTAGCAATTCTTGGCAGGTCTCTAGAGAAACTGCTTTGGTATAGGGATTTTTCCTCTCCTGGGAATTCTCATACTAATGAAATCACAAGCCCAATTCCTATCCCTACATGTCTTATTATCCCTAGTAGGCGTTATGGGCAATAATGTCTTATTTTTAAAATTAATTAATTAAGAATGTTTTTCTTAATTCATGTTCATGTTCTCTCCCTCCCTTTTTCCTTCCCCTCTCCCAGAGCTGACAAACAATTCTACTGGGTTGTACATGTATCATTGTTCAAAACCTGTTTCCATATTATTAATATTTGTAATAGAGTGATCTTTTAAAACCAAAATCCCCAATCATATACCTATAGAACCATGTGATGAATCATATTTTTTTCTGTGTTTCTATTCCCACAGTTCTTTCTCTGGATGTGGATAGCATTCTTTTTCATAAGTTCCTCAGAGCTGTCCTGGATCATTGCCTTGCCATTAGTAGCAAAGTCTATTGCATTTGATTGTCCCACAATGTTTCAATTACTGTGTACAATGTTCTCCTGGGTTCTGCTCATTTCACTCCAGTTTGTGGAGATCCTTCCAGGTCATATAGAAATCTAGCAGTTTACCATTCCTCACTCTTCCTAGCACAATAGTATTCCATCAACATCATATACCACAATTTGTTCAGCCATTCCCCAATTGAGGGACACTCCCTCATTTTCCAACTTTTTGCCACCACAAAGAGCACAGCTATGAATATTCTTGTACAAACATTTTTTTTTATCTCTTTGGGCATAAACCTAGTAGTGGTATTGCTGAATCAAAGGGTAGACAGTCTTTAAAGCCCTTTGAGCAAAGTTCCAAATTGCCTTCCAGAATTATTGGATCAATTCACAACTCTACCAGCAATATATTAGTGTCCTAATTTTACCACATCCCCTCCAATATTTATTACTTTCTTTTGCTGCCATATTGAGCAATCTGCTAGACGTAAGGTGGTACCTCAGAGTTGTTTTGATTTTCATTTCTCTAATCAGGAGGGATTTAGAACACTTTTTCATGTGATTATTGATAGTTTTGATTTCTTTATCTGAAAACTGCCTATTCAGGTCCCTTGATCATTTCTCATTTGGCGAATGGCTTGATTTCTTATACATTTGACTTAGTTCCTTATATATTTCGGGAATTAGACCTTTGTCAGAGAGTTTTGTTATAAAATTTTTTCCCAGCAATAATGTCTTATTAATCTCTTGTAGTCACTTAATATTTGTTGAATAATGAATAAATTAATAAGATCAACTCAAAAGAAGTAAAGGTTATAGGATGGTAAGAGCTTTAGCAGTCTGAATGCTTCTAAGTAGCCTTATAGTCAGAATCTGGGGCTCAGTCCTTTCCAGTCCTGTCCTGGGCATCTGTTGGTCTCTCAGGCTGGCTCCTACTAACTCTTCTTCTCTGGGTTTCTCTTTGAGCAGATTTTGATAAGCAGATTCTGATGCAGAATGATGAACTCTACCAGGTGAGTAATGAAGAGGGATAAGGGTGGAAGGGATGAAATCGAGTCTAAGGGATTAAGGACATTTGTATGGGTGACTGGGGGTATTGTACTGGAATTTGTAACAGACAGCATGGGGGAAACATGAACACACAGCTTTGATCCCTTGGCAGGCTCTGGGCTATAAAGAGTTTTTTTTTTTTTCAAAAGAAGAAACATAAGAAAAACAAAAACTCTGACCTTACTCTCCCTTCTCTTTATCTTTTAGCCACTTAGAGATCGAGATGACAACTCATACAGCCATATTGGAGGCAAACGACCTCAGAACAAGTGAGCACTGGAACTTTTGACCTGGAACAGCACCCCAACTACATGCTAACAATTGTCTTCCCTAGTTATTTAGCCAATAAAATTCTCTGCTATTTCACTAAATCAGTGCCTACTTGGGTTCTACTTGGCTCCTGAAAAGGGAATGGGGAATATGCTGGTTCTGTCATGCTTCTGACCTGGCCACTGTGACTTTATTCTGACTTCCTGCCTCATGCCTGCCTTTCTTTTCTCTAGTGTAGACAGGATGATGGTAGCCTTTCATTCCTAACCCAGCTTCTGGTACTCAGTCTAACGCTGGAGTATCCCCATGGCTTTTGGAGTAGAATTAAGCAAGAGGCCTTTTCCCCTTCTGACTTCCTCTTCTACTCTGCCCCCTCCTACCCCCCCCCCCCCCAGCCCTATCCCTGAATCTTCCTGAGCTCTTCCTCCCTCCTTCTAGCTGGGTGTAGGGTTCTGAGTTCCTGAAGCAGGACAGCACAAGCAGTAGTGGTTTCCATGATGTCATAAGCAGAGGAGGCTTCGACATCAGTGGGACCCTACCACTCAGTTCCTGTTGATACTCATGGGGGAGGGGAAAAGAGGTAACTGGGTTTTTAGCCGAAGATAAAATATCTCAGCTTTGCTCTCTAACTCCTGTTTGGGTTTCCTCTTATTTTTGTCTCTAATTTTATTCTCCTGTTGGCCCCAACAAGCCTGGCTACTGAATTGAGGCTACAGCAATTAAAGAATTGCCAAAGGGGCAGCTAGGTAACACAGTGGATAGAGCACCAGGCCTGGAGTTGGGAGGACCTGGGTTCAAATTTTATCTCAGACACTTCTTAATTGTGTGATCTTGGGCAAGTCACTTAACCCTAATTGCCTAGTCCTTGCCTTTCTTCTATCTTAGAACTGATACTAAGATAGAAGCAAAGGGCCTAAGGGGGAGGAATGGCAAAATAAACAAAAAATTTTTAAAAGGCTGATGATGAATTGTGCCACTTACCTCTTAGCAGAGAAATGATGGACTACAGTTGGATAATGAGACATTCATTTAAACATTTTTTTTCTTGATTATTATGAATTTAGCAAGTGCTAATAATGAGCATGACCATTTCAATATACAAAGAATAGAAAAATAAGTGCATGAAAACACATTTATTAAGCTGTCGATAGAGCAATATTAATGGAATAGTGAGATTTAGCCTTAGCAAATTAGAGTGTTTTTTCTTCTGAAACTAGGAAAGGACATTGAGGCACACTGGGAAGAGACATCTGAACTTTCTCTTGCTCTTTCCTGTGTATCTTAAAAATGTTTCATTGATGTTTTTTTACTTTATTTAATCATTATTTTTGCATCACTAACAATACCAATCTATTCATCTCTCCCTCATAAATAGAAGTCACCCCATTGTAAATAAGTATAGTCATGTATAACAACTTTATATATTGACACTGTAGGAAAAAATTGCCTCATTCTGGACCTTTAGTCCATCACTTTTTTTTTGCCAAGAGTGAAAATGCTTCTCATTAGTCTTTGTTAATTCATTGATCAGAGTTTTAAAGTCTCCATAAATTATTTTCCTTTATGTCAGTATAGTCACTATAAAAATTATACTCCTGGTCTTGTTCACTTTAGTCAATATCAGTTCATATAAAGTCTGACCGGGTTTCCTTGAATCTTTTATTTACAGAATTTCTTATGGCACAAAATTCTTTTTCTTTCTCTCTTATCTAGTTTTTAAAATTAATCTTATTTTTTATTTTGAACTTAAGCACCCCCAAAATTCGGGATAATCAAAACAAAGTGGATTCTTTATGAAACTATGAATCTCTATTTCGTGCCACTTGCTTTTATTCTTAAAAAAAAAAAAACAGAAACCCTTACCTTCTGTCTTAGAATTGATAATAAGTATCAATTCCAGACAGAAGAGTGGTAAGGGCTAAGCAATTGGGGTTTATGTGACTTGCCCAAGGTCACACAGCTGGAAAGAGTGAGACCAAATTTAAAGCCAGGTCCTCCTGACTCCAGGCCTGACTGGCTCTCTATCCACTGAACCACCTTGCTGCCCCTGTTTGTTCTTCTATTTTTTTAAATGTTTAAATGCAGTTTTATTTTTTGTTCTGAAAATTTTCCTTCCTATATCTCTCTCCCTCACCCATTAAGAAAGCATGAAAAACAAAAGCCCATTACAAATATGTATAGTTAAGCAAAATAAACTCCTACATTAGCCATATTGTACTTCACACTCCCAATATGTTTTAATTTGCACTCTGAATCCATGGCCTCTCTATATAGAGGTGGATACCATGTTCCATCATGATTTTTCTGGAATTGTGTTTGGTTCCTTTATGTTGATCAGAGTTGCTAGATCTTTCGAAGTGGTTTGCATTGAGAACATCATTAATTATATAAATTGTCCTCCTTGTTCTGTATTTGTTCACATGTCTTCTTAAGTTTTTTGGAAACCATTCTCTTCATTATTGTTGTAGCACAACAGTATGCCTTCATATATTCCATCACTTATTCAGTCATTCTTGAATTAGTGAACCTCTTTCCAATAAACATCCTTTCCACTAACCTCTTTCCACTCTTCAGCCTCAGAACTGATATCTAGTAGCATAGAATAGATTAAACAACTTACTTTCAAAACTATCTTGCTTGTCTTTTTTTTTCTGAGCTTCTTTCCATTCTCTGTGCATTTTTAAAGGTGTCACAATGGCCCTCTGTTTTTTCCATCACTATTGCTAATTCCTTCCTACCACCCCTTCCTTTTTTTTTTAAACCCTTACCTTCCTTCTTGGAATCAATACTGTTTATTGGTTCCAAGTCAGAAGAGTGGTAAGGGCTAGGCAATGGGGGTTAAGTGACTTGTCCAGGGTCACACAGCTGGGAAGTATCTGAGGCCAGATTTGAACCTGGGACCTCCCGTCTCTAGGCCTGGCTCTCAATTCACTGAGCCATCCACCTGCTCCCCACCTGCCCCCCCCCCCCCCTTTCTTATTAACCAACTGAAGGGGGGGGAAACAAGCTTTTAACAAATAAGCATGATTAAACAAAATGAAGTTACACAATGGACATATCCAAAAATGTATGTTTCTTTATATGCTTTAGATCCATTATCTCTCTCTGTCAAGAGGTGTGAGTAATGCACTTTGTTATAGATTCTCTGAAAATATGATTGGCCAAGGCTTTGATCAGAGTGAAATTGTTTTTCTTTACAATGCTATCCTTGTATAAATTTCTAGTGGAAGCTGCTAGTTCTTATTTGACCCTAACTGTAGTTCTTTGGTATATGAACTGTTTCTTTCTGGATGTTTGTAAGACTTTTCTTTTCTTTTTTTAAACCCTTAACTTTCTGTCCTAATAACAACTCTTAAGACAGAAGGACAAGAGCCAGCAAACAGGGTTAAGTTACTTGTCCAGGGTTACTTGCTTAGTTACTTGCACAGGAAGGAAGTATCTGAGGTAAAATTTAAACCCAGGTCCTTCTGATTTCAGTAAGGGTGCTCTATCCACTTAGATGCCCCTCAAGATTTTTTCTTTGACTTGAGATATCTGGATTTTGTTTATGGGATTTGGGGGACTTTTCACTTGGGGCTTCCTTCTGGAGATGTATCTTTATTTTGCCCTCTAGTTCTAATAGAGCTAGACTATTTTCATTAATGATTTCTTGAAATATATTTATTGTCTAGGCTTTTTAAAAATCATAGTTTTCAGAAAATCTAATAAAAGTTTAATGATACCTCCTTCACTTGTTTTCTCAGTTAGTTGTTTTTGATGTCAGATATCTTAAATTTTTTCTATTTTTTTCCAGTCTTTTGATTTTGTTTATTATCTTGCTGTCTCATGGAGTCATTGATTACCATTTGGTTGATTTTAGTTTTCAGGGATTCCATTTCTTTGATAAAGTTTGCCATTTTTTTCTAAGCTATTTATTCTTCTCTCAATTTTTTTTCCTCAAGAATTTTTATTTCATTTTTATTTGTTGCTTCATTTCTTCTAGGTATTCATGTGTTGTTAGAAAATCTATTTTTCTTCCTCCAAGTCTCTGATTGTTCTTGTTATAGAGTCTAATTTGCAATTTATGATATTCAATGGTGTTTTCTTTGGTTTATTCATCTTTCTAGCTTTCATTTATGAATTGGGCCTTTTGCCAGGGCATGACTGTAGCCTGTAATGTACTCATGGGTCATCTCTACTTGGACATGCCCAAGTTCCCCTATGTTCTTGCACTGACTTCCATCTCCTGGAATTCAACTCTCCTAGATCTTTGGGATTCTGGTACTAGATCCTCCAAGTCCTCACTGGTGTCTTAGGGTTAGGAACCTCACAGACTCTGCTGTGGGGTCTCAATCTGAGTGCTATTATATTATGCTAGTCTGGTTAATACCACACTGGTGGCTACCAGCTATTGCTCTCTAGGGTTTCCAAGGTTCTCACCTATGACTTTCTCAGGGGAACCATGGCAAGATGGATGGGCAGAAGATGGCCAAGGTATAAAGTGAAACATAAAGCATCTGAAGAGGAAGAAGAATATAGATGGAGTTATTATTTGCCCTTGATATTACAGTAGTTATAAGGAAAGCAGCCTGGTATAGGAAAAAGGGCACTAGACTTGGAGTTAAAGGATTTGTGTTCAAATCCTGGCTTTCAGGACAGCAGGGTAGCACAGTGAATAGAGTACCAGGCCTGGAGATGGGAGGTCCTGAGTTCAATTTTGACCTCAGATAGCCTCCTAGCTGTATGATCCTAGGCACATCACTAAACCCCAATTGTGTGGTCCTTACAGTTCTTTTGCCTTGGAATGGATACTTAGTATTGATTTTAAGACAGAAGGTAATGGTTTAAAAAAAATCCTGGTTCGGTCACTTATTAACTCTGGGATTTTATGCAAATCACTTTACTTTCCTGGGTTTCAGTTTTCTTCATCTATAAATTTAGAACATCATGTTAGATGTTTTTTTTATTTTATTTAGTCAATTTAGAACATTATTCCTTGGTTACAAGAATCATATTCTTTCCCTCCCTCCCCTCCCCCAACCCTTCCCATTGCTGACGCGCAATTTCATCGGGTATTACATGTGTCCTTGATCAGAACCTATTTCCATGTTGTTGATATTTGCACTAGGGTGATTATTTAAGGTCTATATCCCCAATCATATCCCCTCCACCGAAGAAATTAAACAGTTGTTTTTCTTCAGTATTTCTACTCCCACAGTTTTTCCTCTGAATGTGGATAGTGTTCTTTCTTGTACCTCCCTCCAAGTTGTTCAGGATCACTGAATTGCCACTAATGGAGAAGTCCATTACATTTGATTGTACCACAGGGTATCAGTCTCTGTGTACTATGTTCTCCTGGTTCTGCTCCTCTCACTCTGCATCAATTCCTGGAGGTCATTCCAATGTTAGATGGTTTCTAAGACTCCTTTCAGCTCTAAGACTATGGTTCTATGGTCCTGTGGGAAAAGGAGTGGACCTGGCTGAGATCCTTCCAGGAGTAATTTAAGGTGCCACTATTCTACAGAGAAAAAGGCATTGAAATTACACTGTAATATCCTTTCAGCTGAACATCTTAGGGTGGTGAAAACTCTGATTTGATTCCATTACCGTGCCATTCCTTGGATATGACACCCTATGTCCTGACCCTAAGTGTTTATCCCCCATGCCTCAAATGCTCTTCTCATCTCTACCTCTGAGTTTCCAGGACTCCCTTCAAGTCTCAGCCAAAATCAAACATTCTACAAAATGCCTTTCCTAATCCTCCATCTTAGCATCTTCTCTCTGAAATTACTCCCAATTTATCCTGCATGTATCTTGTTTGTTTACACATAGTTGGTTGCATGTTTTATTCCTAATTAGACTGTGAGCTCCCTGAAAGCAAGGACTGGTGGTATTTTTTTTTGTCTCTGTCTCTGTCTCTGTTTCTCTTTGTCTCTATCTCTCTGTCTCTCTGTCTCTGTCTCTGTCTCTGTCTCTGTGTCTCTCTCTCTCTCTCTGACACGGTGCCTGGTATATGTTTACTGCTTAATAAATACTAATTGATTGATTGAATATAGGATATCCATTATTCTGAATGAGGTTACAATTGGTTGTTGTTCAATCATTTTTTCATGTCTGACTCTTCTGTGACCCAATTTGGGGCTTTCTTAGTAAAGATACTGGAAGGTTTTGCCATTTCCTTTTTCAGTTCAATTTACAGATGAGGAATATGAGGCAAATAAGATTAAGTCACTTGCTCAGGGTCACATAGCTAGGAAGTATCTGAGGCAAGATTTGAACTAAGGTCCTCCTGACTACAGATGTAGTGCTCCATCCACTGTGCTATCTAGTTTCCCTTAGATTGTAATTTCTTATTATCTTATAGCATGTATACAAGATTCAAAATGTAGAGTCATGTTATAAGGAAACACAGAAACACATCTTATATAAGATGTATAAGACTCATAGAGAGTAAGAAATAAAATTCCACTCCCCAAAGACAAAACATAATCAACTCAACAAATGTTATTGCTCATTAATTTCAGTCATGTCTGACTCTTCAGAATGATATCCCCATTTAGGATTTCCTTGAAAAAGATATTAGAATGGTTTGCCATTTCCTTCTCTTCTGGGAGCCCTCAGGCCACAATGTCTTGACAAAGCCACACATGGAAGCTAAGAGATCACAAAGTGGCTCCTTGGTAGGATGGAATCATCCACTCAGCCCCCTCTGTATGATTTCTCTCATCAATATCCCTTACTAATGGAATTGATATGATTATTATTCTCTCCCTAGTCTCAGAAGGAATAATATAAGAGCAAAATAATTGCACACTATTTCCCCAAAATATCATCAAAAGATCAGACTCATAAAACCAAACCCAAAAGATCATTATGGGTTAACTTTTGCTTAGGTATATAATTCCTAGCAGAAGTTGTGCCCACAAAGCTGTGCCCAGAAATCCCTTACTCCCATGCTCTTATTCTCCTAAGCCAGTACATAAATCATTCATAAAGAGAGGCCTGTACAATATACCTTAGTACACCATGCCTCATCATGCCTCCGTGACTTGATTTACCAGCTGAAACCCTTTTTGGAAAACTCCCCAACAAACTCTGAAAAATGAATCGTCTAATACTAAATCTGAATTGTGTTTCTAGGACCTCCTTGATCTCTCCACTTGGATTGTTGATTGTCTCTAGAATTTCTGATTGATTATCTAATTTTATTAAAGGTAAAAAGTGATTTTCCTTGATTGTCTGTAAGCTCAAACTCCTCACAGGTTAATGAGAAAAATAAGCCACCTGTGATGAAATCATTTATCTTGCGCAAAACCTTTGTGTATCCTGTCTGAATCAATAGTTACAATATAAGTGTATAGAATGATCTCAGAATGTTAATCAAATGATTTGTTAAAAGTTAATGTACTACTTATCCAATTATCTTTATTCAAACACATATGTTGAATAATATAACTGTGTGCCAAGAAAATGGGTATAAAAATAAAAGCACCCTGGGCATGGTGAAGCAGCCATTCCATGCAGAACCTGGCCCCAGGCAGTTACACATACACAGCTATCTTCTGTCTTTCATTTCCACCTTGCCATTCCACCTACCAAGAACCCCTGGAGAAGTGAGCAGGGCTGGACCTGGGCTAGTGGCACTTCTCCAGCTCATTTTACAGATGAGGAAATTGAGACCAACAGGGTTCAGTGGCTTACTCAGGGTCACATAGCTAAGAAGTATCTGAAGCCAGATTTGAATTCAGGAAGAGGAGTCTTCCTGACTTCAGGCTTGGTGCTCTATCCACTGCACCACTTACTTGCCCTTATTTGGTTACAACACTTTAAAGAGATGAACAAAAGCCATTGACCCTCTTGGATGTTGGCATTACTACCTCAACTTTTGTTGTGGGGCTTGGTTTTGTAACTGATCCCCACATTGGGGAAGGAGAAGTTACCAATAGGGCCATATTGGTTGTGCCCCCTCAATATGAATCCAGGCCCTTCCAGGGAGTATGTGACTACCCAATGCCCACAAGGACCCCTCCAACAAAAGGGGTTCAGGGTCTAGGCTCACCTGAATCTGTTTTCATTTTGGGGTGGGCCTGATCCCAAAGAGGTACCTCAGGCTTTTTTCTTCTTGCTCTCTGACTAACTCTAGAGTAACTCCAGGAAGATCTCCAAAACAAAGCTTGAACTATAACCCATATCTAGGTTATAGATATAGAAATTGGGTAACAAAATCATTTTGAGGCAGCTAGGTAATACAATGGATAGAGCACTGGACCTGAAGTCAGGAAGACCCAAATTCAAGTCCTGACTCCCAACACATATAAGCTCTGTGGCCTTCTGCAAATCTCTTAACTTGTTAGTGTTTTAGACACCACACCAACACTATTAGTTGCACAGAAGGTGCCAACCAGCATTGGATAGAAGAAGACTCTCCATCTGGGAATCTTTATACTAAGAAAATAACAGGTCTAGTTCCTATCCCTCTGTACTTGTCTCTCTGTAGCATAAATGTTTCTCAAGAGAAAGGGTTGTTTTAGTCTTTTTATTTCTATCCCTAGCACATAGCCCAGTTAATACCTGGCACATAATAAGCACTTAATAAATGTTTACTGAGAGGCAACTAGGTTGCTCAGTGGTTAGAGAGCCAGGCAGTTCTGGGTTCAATTCTGGCTTCAGCTAGTCCTAGCTGTGTGGCCCTGGGCAAGTCACTTAACCCTAATCATATGACTCTTACTGCTCTAATGCCTTAAAACCAATACTGAGTATTGATTCTAAGACAGAAGTTAATAGTTTTCAAAATAAATAAATAAATAAATGCTTGTTTTTGTGATGTAGACATTTCAATGCATTCTGAGAACCCCTAGCCCTTTTGATCCATTCTGCAACTGAACGATCCAACATGTGTTGTCTTTCCCAATTAGATGTGTGAGCTCCTTGAGAGCAGGAACTATTATCTTTTTTTAATTAATATTCTCAGTGTTTAGGACAATACTTGGCACATAGTATAAATGCTTCTTCATTCATTCAATGATCTGAACTCTTTTCTCATCAGCATCAGCTATACTCCTCGTCTGATTCCAACTACCTACTAGGAAGTAATGTTCTGTAATTCTTATTACTATTATTACTTTGTGGTATATCTTGAATCATTTTTTTTCTTTTTCTGATTTCTTTTGCCTATTTTTGGGGGTTCATATAGCCTGACTTTCCAGCTGGTTTATAGCTTCCTCATGGGTGGAAATCTTGTGTTTTCTTATTTTTTTTAAGCCCTTACCTTCTGTCTTAGATCAACACTAAGTACTGGTTATAAGGCAAAAGAACTGTAAAGCTAGGCAGCTGAGGTTTAGTGACTTGCTAGGGAGTACCTGAGGTCAGATTTGAACCCAAGTTCTCCTTTCTCCAGTCCTGGCTCTCTATCCCCTGAGCTACCTAGTTGCTCCTATTTTCCCATTTTTTATGCCCCCTATGACACACCTACCACTGTGCTTCTTATAGTGCTTAACCAAGCAACCATCATTTGTTGGGAGGGCTAAAGTGAGAAGAAATGCTTTAAGGGGCCCTGAAGCACAGCTACCAATAAAATCATATGACTACCTGGCTTAGCTGGCAGCAGTTAGCCTAGGGTTTCAGGAGGCTTCTCTTGAACCTTTGAAAGATGCAATTATGATTGGTTTGGGAGTAAATATTATTTATAGCCACAATAGAAAGAGTGTGCATGGTATCAGCTCATCTACAGATCAAGCATTGGTCTTTTTAACTGCAGCCAAAGTCATGAACTGCTCTGTTGTGGGTAGGGTCATGCTCTGTGAGTAAAGAGAATTGGACAGGACAGAGAGAGAATGATGGAGACTCCTGGGGAGAGACTTCAATCACCCCACCCTCTGCTGAGCTCGATATAGTCTAAGGGGAGTAAGAAAAGACACCCATTTCTCCCAACACCCTCTGTCTTCAAAGACTAGGTGTTGCTGTTGCTGCTTTTCTCACACTATTTTCTCCCAGAGACCGATAGCCCACATCCTGCCGCATCTAACCTCTGCCTTGCTCTAGCTCTGAGGCAGCTGCTTCCTCTGTGGAGGAGAGAAACCAGGCTTCTGCTCATACCCCCTCAAGAGCCTTTAATTAGTTGGTGAGCCCAGAGTGTGGTAGTAAGTGTCTGCGGTCCGTTCTTGTGTTGTGAGAACCTCATACCCCAGAGTCCCTTACCTTTTCCCTTTCATCCCTCTACTCTCCTCCATGCTCTTGCTCTGTCTAACCCTCTTCCTGAGCTTTCTGTCCTCTTGGTGACTGTGACCTAAATCCCTCACTTTTCTTCCCATTGTCTATAAGGAGTCGCGGTCTTCCTCTGGTGTTACTTTGACCTAGAGGAGACTTTTGGTCTCTAAAACCCGGTACCTTTTCAAAACTGAGCTTGAAAAAGTTGCTCAATTGCCCTTCAGATGTGATAACATAATAGCTATATCAAATCACAGTTGGGAGTTTTGTAACAAGAGGTCAAATGAAGGAGTGGGGAAAGAGCTGGATTTGAGCAAAGGCTCTGCCACTCTCTAGCTCTGAGACTTTGAGCAAGTCCACAGAATCACCAACCCCAGAGCTGGAAGGGGCCCCAGAGTTCAAGCCTGTAACTGAACAGGCACTTTTATCTCCAAAGAGTAGTTATCTTGCCATCTATCAAACTCATCTTTTGAGACAACCCATTTTACTTTGGGATAGCTCTAATTATTAGGAATTTTTTCTTTAAATGGAGCTGAAATATTCCCTTCTGCTAGTCCCACTCAATGCTTCTAGCTTATCCTTCTGGGGCCAAAAAGATCATGCGGTAGTTCTCTTCCTCCTGAAAGTCCTTCAAGTAATTGGAGATATCTATCACATCAGCATGGTATAGTAAGTATAAAAGTAGCTTTAAAGTTAAAGGATTTGTGTTCAAATTCCAGCTCTGCCATTGTGGAACTTTGGGTAACCACAACCTGTCTGGGGCCCAGTGCTCTCCATTATAAAACTGAGAAATGGGACTAGGTTCCCTAGAATCCTATGATTCCTGCCCAGGTCTAGACTTGTCAGAGCTAAAAATGCTCATTTCTTTCAGCTAGCTCATGGCCTCTTGTAATCTTCCTAGTTGTCCATCTTTGGATGAGCTTTGGTTTGTCAATGTCCTTTCTGAAACAGGACACCAAGAACCAAACAAAATGAAGGCACTGATTTGCAGTCAGAAAACTCTGGTTGAATCCCAGCTATGTTATATACTATTTGTTCAACCTTAGCAGTGGGACTGTAACTTCTCTGGACCTCAGTTTCCTCACTTATAAAATGAGGCAGTTGGACTAAATAATCTATAATATATTTTCCAATTCTAATTCCATGACTTATAGGCCGATCAGGGCTGAGTGCAATAGGACTGCTATTTCTACTTCCAGATGCTGTGCTTCTATTAAATTAGTCTAAAATCACATCAGCTTTTTTGGGCTGCTATGTCACATTGTTGACTATTGAGCATTCAGCACACCAGAACTCCCAAGTTTCTTCAATGTAAACTATATGAAAGTAGTTATGAGGCATTTAATCATGCCTTTCTCCATCCTGGACGTGTACAATTGATTTTTTGAACCCAAGTATTGAATTTTACATATATACCCTATAAATTAAATTTTATTATGCTCTTGTCCTATCAAAATCTTTTTGGATCTAAAACTTGTCATCCAACGCACTAGCTATTTCTCAAAATATTGATACATTTATATTTTGATAAACATGACATCTATGTCTCCAACTAAATGGAGATATAAGAAAGAACCAAAGGCAGATTCTTAAGTGTCTGTTATTGAAGATCTCCTGTCATACAGATCCTTATTTCATTATACCCTAGTCTTTTTTAATCAATTCTAAATCCAGTTAACTTCACCTAATGATACCATCATCCAACCCATATCTGTCTATCTTTTCCACAAGCATACGATGAAAGACCTTGCCAAATGCCTTGCTGAAATCAAAATATGATTTTTAGAAACTTAGCATTCTTTTTATTAAATGGAATGTTAATATTTGTTCCTGACAGAGTTTTGGTAGGGAAAGCTCATATTAAACTCTAAAGTATTGTAGGAACATGGTCATATAGCTAGAGCTTGAATGACTTTAGAAGTCATATAGTCTAATTCTTCCATTTTAAAGAGGAGGAAATCAAGCCCTAAAGAAATTGTGATTTAACTAAGGTTCTACAAGTGTTAAGTGTCAGGTAGGATTTTAACCCACAATCTCTTAATTTAAAATCAGTATTTATCATTATCATCATCATTTGGAGACTCAAGGAAGCGAGGATGTTCAAAAGGCTAAGGAATTCTTTGAGCAAGGGGTTCATCCAATAAGAACAACTCTTTCAACTCAAATGTGCTTTATTGGGTTATCTCGGTCTACATGAAGACTTGTAATTTCACAGAGAAGGCAGGCAAGATTGAGCTGGAGGAAGTATATGGAAGGTTCTGGCACTAGATTCTATATGAAGGACAGAATACTTGAAAACATTAGACATGCCAAGCTCCAGAGTATACCAAAAGAGTGGCACACTAGATAGGAAGAAGGGGTTGGAATTAGGAGTACTGGGACAATTTTGCAAAAGAAAAAAGAAAGCAAGAAAAAGGAAACAAGAAAGAGCAGACCATATACATTGGATTATGAAAAGAATGAGCAAGGGTTCAAAGATTCTAAAGCTTTGGGTTGATTCTCCAAGGTTGATGTCTAGTTCTATTTCCGTGATCAAATATGATGACTTGTACCACTTGCACCTTGAAAATATAATTTCAACACTAGGGGAATAGTTATATCCTTTGGTCCAGAAATTAGAGTGGAGGGCAAGAACAAGCGAGTTGAGGATAAGACTATGGGAGCCGAGGAGAAAGTCCCTAGAATTGGAATCAATATTTTGAAAAGAAAACCATTTCCTTTTGGATGCTGTAGTTCTGGGATGCCCAGATTGGAGCAGGAAGAGAACACCCAATAGGAATCCCAGAAAATGGACTGCAGTGAAAGCAAAGGGTCCTCAGGAGTCCTCACATGGCTCTCTGATTCAGGCCAGCATACAGTTCCCGTTGACCTTTACGGATGGGCTAGGGTAGAATAGAAATGAGGATATTAGTAGAGAATAGGGAAAGGCATATTCTAAAGGGGAAGCATATTCCCCAAAAGGAAGATCTTGGGTCTCTAACATCTCTTATTTGACTTGAATCCCAGACTTCCTTACCCCAAGTCTATCAAGCCTCTATGTCATTTATAGGTCTATAATTTTAGTGGTTTAAAAAAGTTCATGATAACATTATGTTTGCTTAATTATTTGCCACTTTTCTTAAACCCGTGCCATTCTTTACTTATTTTTGTTGCCAATGAATGAAGAGGCCAGAAATTCTCAAGTATTCTAAGTTCTGAGAAAAGGGGGAAAACAAAGATAATGTGAACAAATAAGGGGCATATTCTGAGAATATTTCCATTTCTTCATTGGATGGTGGCTTTAAAGTATTCCCTAGACTCAAGGGCAGTTAGCACTGGACCCTGTCTTCAGGCAACAGGGAATCAGAACCCTCAGGCTTAGATGGGCAGCTTCACTTCATTACCTGACTCCCCCCCCCCCAAAGACTTAACTTTTCCCCCCATTACCTCATAGTCAGGGTTGGGAACAGGTGGAGGCCTCTCTTTGTTTACTCCTACAATGCAGAGGAAGGATAAGAGATTTATTTCCAAGAAGGAACTTCTGAGTATCTCCATTGTTCCCAGACTAGTGACAGGAACCTGAACCATTCATTCTCCCTGCCCCCTGACTTTCTTCTTTCTTTCCCTTTCTGTTTTCATTCTTTTCATGTCCCTTTGCTTCTTTTAGATTTTCTTCTGCCCACTATCCTCTAGACTTCTTTTCACTGGGAATGAGAAGGGGTAAGGCAGTAATAATAACATCCATATGTATTTGTATTTTATGGTTAATAAAGAATTTCCCTTACAATAGCCCTGTGAAATATTACAATTGCCATTTCCCCCATTTTGTGGATAAGGCAACTGTGGTTCTGAGTTGAATTCATGGCTTAGTGTCACAGAACAATGTCAGAGATGGGATTCTCTTGATTATCGAGTAGTCCTTTATTCAAAGACTTTTTGCTTCAGCCTAGAATGAAATCAGACTGCCTTAGAGAACAATTAGATTTTGGAAGAAAAGAATAACTACAGGATAGTACACACTTTTTCGGAGTGGAAAGAAACATCAACAACTTGAGTCATTAGAATACTTTGCCTAGTCCTTGCTATCTTTGGATCTGTGTTCCCAACTCCATAGAAATCATTCCATTTTTGATCTTATGATTGATTCCCTCCAGGCTAACCAGGCCTCCTTATGTTGAAATACTCTTTTTCCTGTCCACTGTGATTTTAGGATCTTACCTCTAGTCTTTCCACCAGCACCTCCCCCTCGAACCGGCTTGCTCTTGGCCTTTTGCTTCTTGCTCCAGTGATATACCAGAATCAGTACTCCCAGAGTGATGAAGACATCAGCAATAATAATCCCAGCCACAGTCAGCACACCCATCTCCAAGCAACCATGACACACTGTAGGGAAGAGGGAGCTAATATGTCAGGGGGAAGATTCACTTGAGGGGATGGAAAGAAGGAAGGAAATGAAAGGAAAAGAGAAGGGTCAAGGGAGAAAAGAAAGAATGATTATCTCTATATATTGGCCCCTTTGCCATGAATAGGGGAGGTTTGGGACTGCTTCTGAATATCTTCTTGTAGAATCATTTTCATTCTCATTCTCTGAGTATGCCATTTATTTTATTAATAAGTACTCCCTGGTAAGTATGAGAAAGCAAGTGATAAGGGAATACTTACTAAAATGGAGAGTATGTAAAAAAGATTTCATGGAGAAAAAACCACACAAACAGAATCCAGAATTCTAGAATATTAAATCTAGAAGGAGCTTTAGGGATTTTCTAATCCATTCTCTTCATTAAAGAAAGTTCCTTACCTTTCGTCTTAATATTGATTCTTAAAAAAAACCAACTCTTATCTTCTGTTTTGGAATCAATATTGTATATAGGTTCTAAGGCAGAATAGGGCTAGGCAGTGGAGGTCAAGTGACTTGCCCAGAGTCACACAGCTATGAAGTATCTGAGACCAAATTTGAACCCAGATCCTCTGGACTTCAGGCCTGCTGTGCTATCCACTGTCCTCCCTCCCTACCCCTAATCTCTTTATTTTACAGGAAAAAGAGAGCCACAGAAAGGAGAACTGATTTGCCTTAGGACACCTGGTTATTAAATGGCATTTAAACCCTGTTAGTACAACGTAGGCTTTCTGCTTTCTGATCAATTCTTCAGTCTCTACACCATAGTTTCTCTTTACTAGTTTCCTGGTCATTATGGTGGTATCAGAGATATAGAGCTATAATGGACACTGGAAGTTATGTAGGTGAAGTAACTAAAGTACTGATATTTTGTAGAAACAAAAGAATCGGAGGTAGATGAGTGCTAATAAATATTTAATGACTAGCTTTCCATGAGGAAAAAATGATCCAACATACTTTTAAACTTAGTCCGTGTTATTAACATTTTTCTTCATTATTGTCTTAAATCTAGATAATAAACAAAATAAAAGGAATCTTGATTTGTAATGTTTGCCAACTTATGAGATATAAATGCTCACACTGATAATTTAACAATTGGCTCTGAAGAATCAGTTTAAGCTGACTCCAGGACATTCTTGAATTTAGAGGATTTAATGGAATTGAGGAAAGAAGAGACTGGGGTTTTAAGCTAAGATTTTGAACGTTCAGATCCATTAAGAAATTCTCTTCCCCAGAGCCTGATTTTTAATCTCTTTTACCTCTTGCTTTCAGGTAAAGAAAATAGCCTTCATCTGATGGACTGGATTTTTTTTTACAATGGAAGTGGCCGCTGTATTCAGTCTCTGAGTCATCTAGAGTGAGTTGATAACTTTCCACACCATTTATTAGTACATTATTTTTCTTCCATATTATAAGATCTTCTGATTTCTCAGGGCAGGTAAGTGTCACTTGGGTTCCTGAGATGGAGACTCCAAATTCTGGAAAACAGAAAAGAGGAGAGAGAAAAGGGAAGTTGGAAGTGGAGACCAAGGTCAGGTCAAAGGCACAATGCTAACAAAAGAGGTCCTTATCTTAAATTTCCCTCCCCAGTGCAAAACTGTGGAATGTTAATGAATATTTAGTATGGGGTATGAGATGGAAAAGGGGAGATGTGCCAACGACCTATTTTAGGTATATCCCAAACCGAAGGTTATGTGGTATGTAACTAGGGATAAGAGATAATTAGAGTAGAATATGGCAAAGATAAGTCTCTTGGTCTAGAGTTTCCCAATTTATAGTCATTAGATATGGCATAGCCATAACTAAAAATCCTGGAACTTGGGGCAAATTCAATGGGGGGACAAGGAGTGGCATCATTACAGAGGAAAGTCTGAAAGCTGGTGGAGTTCTACTGGGAGAAAAAAAAATCACCTATCCCCCCAAAAGAGCTTCCCTACCCCCTATGGAAGGTGATCCATGGGAAACAGGTGCAAGGGTTATAGAATAATGAGGTTTATGAACTCCAGAATGGCAGAGTCCTTGAGGTGAAGTGCAGGCATGGAAAATGGAGGTCACCCTTCAGGACAGAAAGCACATCACTCAGCACATGCTCACATTCCTTGGGGTCTCCTTAGAGCCAAGCCCTGTTCACCCTGTGCTATTTACAGTTCTAAGAAATGGGGATTAGGCATAAAAGACTGATGGGCTCTTCACATCTCTCTGCCTTAAACGGTTTCTTCTCTCCTTTGCCCCTCTATGTCATACTTCAGACAAACAGTGCTAATAATGATGATAATTATGACTCCATTTATATTGTCTTTTAAAGTTTGTAAATCATTTTTAGTAACTCTAAGACTCTCTTCCTCTGTGGAATCCTGGTCTTTCTTGAGCTTCTTGTTGTGTTGGTTAAATGGATGTTTATTTCATTGAATATAACTGGATGAAGACTTGAGTTCAAATTCTGAGTCTTCTACAGACTCAAGTTGGAAATTTGAGCCTATCTTGAGCAGATGTAGGCAGCTCCCTGTCTTTCTTTGGTAACTCCATTTCTTCATCTGTTTAGGGATAATAATACCCAAGGTACCTCAAAGGATTGTTGTAAGATTCAAATGAAATAATGTATGAGAAGTAATAAGTACTAAAAGGGTTATATAAATATCAGACATTATTTGTAGTAATAATAATTGAATGCCGTTGCATATTTTTACTGCTAAAGTCTCCCAGGACATTTCTATTTGACAACTACAAAGACATTTTAACTTTCCTCTGAGAGAATAGAGGAAAATTAGTTTCCGCAGATCATAATCAACTCACTGTATTTCTGAGGATCTGAAAAGAAAAAGAAAAAAAAAGAGTCAGAGAACTTTGTTGCATGTAGAACTTTTTTTTAGGGTTTTAAGTTTAAATTAGATAATATCTGAATACATGTATATTCTTAGTCATGTAGAAACACTCAAAGCATTCACATGCAAATACCTCATAAATCTTCTAGTCTGTCCCTCTGCCTTTATGTAAGATCATATATAAGCCATTTCAGACAAAAAAAAAATCTGTTCTGAAAGATAAAAGATTCCAAAATCTTTCCTAAACACCTCTCTTTGGGTTTAACTCATTGATATTCTCCTAGGGGATCAGAAAGTGCTCTCAACTCTAAGTACATCTTGGGCTTCATTTTTCTTATCTATAAAATGGTGGCAGCTATGGTGGAGGGGGAGGGTTTGAGATTGGATTACATCAGGGATATTTAATCTTTATGTGTCATGGACCCCTTTGGCAATCTGACAAAGCCTATGAACTCCTTAAAATTATATTTTTAAATGCATTAAATACATAAGATTGAAAGGGAAACTAATTATATTGAAAGAAAAAGAAATTTTCCCACATTAGATGATCTTCAAGGTCTCTTTGGGCCTCAAAGCTAAAATCCTTGCTCTCAGGAAGTTCTACTATTCAGTTAACTCAATTCCTCACAGTGGAGATCAAGTTCATAGTCTCTTATGTTGTACATCATTCTTTTTGTAGTCACCCATTGGAAATTTAACCAACATAATACAATTAGATACCTAATTCTGTGCCAGACACTCTGTTAGACATTGAACATACAAAAACAAAGAATGAAACAATCCTTACTTCCAAGGATCATACACGTCCAAAAACATTCAATGGAGACCTTAGATAATACAGCATACATGCATGTACAGACACACATGCACACAGATGGGAGAAACCAGACATGATCATAGACATATTTACACACATATAATATATGATATATCCAAATGTACCACATAAAAACATTCATGTAAACATAGAAACTTTCAATTCCATTTAAGAGCCTCAATTCTTTCCTTTAGAATAGTTAGGACTCCTACATTCTCTTGTGTTTTAATTTTCTGAATCAGAAATGTTTCTTAGTCACCCTAGTACAAATATTAATAATATGGAAATAGGTCTTGATCAATGCCACATGTTAAACCCATTGGCAATACACGCCAGCTATGGGAGGGAGTTAAAGGAAGGGGAGGGAAAGAACATGAATCTTGTAACCATGGAAAAATATTATAAATCATATAATGAAATAAAATTTAAAAAAAGAAATCTATCTTAGTTTGTAGGTAAAGGTAAGGTGAGTCTACAGTGGAGCATCAATGGTGATTTAGCTCTTTGGGATGCTTAGTCCTATGGGGGTATGAGAAATGTTGTGCCACCATAACAGGTGAAGGAAAAACTGCCTTACCTTCTTCTAAGTCTTCCCCCCAGACACAAGCTGGAAAAGAAGATGGAGAGAAAAAAATTAAGCAAACATTGTAAGTGGTTGGAATTCTAATAGGAAAAAGGAGAGTTATCTTCTAGTCACACCCATTTAAGAATCTCTGAAGTCAAATCCTTCACCTCCTCACAAATGGAAAATGGATATTCTTACCCAGTAGGCAATAAGATATTGCTGCAAAGGCCCCTGGTGCTTAGGGGCCTTTTGTCACTACAAAAATGGGCTAGGAAATGTTTTATGTTAAGCTTAAAAAAAAAATATATATATATATACATATATATATGTATATATATGTATATATATATATATATATATATATATATAACAAACCAAAAGTGTCTTTGGGTGCTAGAAAAACAGCAAGTAGATTCTAAAACCTGAGTCTCCATTTTGAAAATTATTCTCTGCCTGAGGGAAAACCAAATCCTTTTTGAAAGCAATATTTGACCAAAGAATTGGAAATTGAGGAAATGTCCCTCAATTGGGAAATGGCTGAACAAATTTTGGTATATGATGGTGATGGAATACGATTGTGCTAAAAGGAATGATAAACAGGATGATTTCAGAGAGAGCTGGAAAGACCTACAAGAATTGATGCAGAATGAAATAAGCAGAAACAGGAGAACATTGTGCACAGTAACAGCAATATTGTGGGATGATCAACTGTGAAAGACTTAGCTACTCTCAGCAATACAATGATACAGCACAATTTTGAGGGACTTGGGACTAAGAAAGCTATCCACCTCCAAAGAAAGAACTGCTGGAGTTGTAATGCAGACCAAAGCATGTGATTTTTTTCACCTCAGTTTATTTAGTTTTTTATTTTTGGTTGTGATTTCATATGGTTATTCACTTACAAAAATGAACAATGTGGAAATATGTTTTGTATGATATTGTATGACCCAGGTCAAATTGCTTACCAGCTCAGGGATGGGAGGGAAGGAAAGGAAGGAGACAATCTGAATCCTATAACTTCAGAAAACTTGGAAAATTACTACATATAATCAGTAAAATAAAAAATCTTTACAAAAAAGAAAGCAGTGTTTGATGGCTCTTACTTTTGATTCATGTTTGGGCAAAAACATTATAATTCATGCTTTAACTCAAGCTATTGCTTCACTGCTGGCTCATTTCTTCCACTTGTTTTCTCTCTGAGGCAAAGGCTGAAATGCATTTTAATGATGCTTACTAGCTGTGTGATTGTGAGAAACTTGTTTCACATTTCTGAGCCTCCTTTATTTCATCTGTAAAATGGAGATCATGATGCTTATCCAGCCTCTACCCTCCAATCAATCAATAAGCATTTTAAGTGTCTGCTTTGTGCAAGAGGATGAAACAGGTCCTGCCCTCACAGCTCTACAGTCTATTAGAGGACCTGGTATGTATACACAGTGAATACAAGATAATTTCATGGAAGATTGCTTTGATTCTACCTGTTGTTTTTGTTTCCCACTTATTGATAACACATAGTTCTTATTTTAAATTTATTTTCCTGTGTATGTAGAATGTAAATTCCCTGAAGACATCCCTGTATCGTATTTGGCTTTTGTATTCCCAGTATCTGGAACTTAAGTGCTTAACATATTGTTACTGGATTGAATTAAATTGAAATATGAGCTAGAAGTTAACTAGAATAAACTTATCATTTAGTTCTCTGTATCGGGCAGTGCTCAGTGAATTAGAGAAATGATGAGGAAATATTACTTTTAGGTTTCCACTGGGCCTCCAAGGATCATTCACCACACTCAGAAATGACTTGGAATAATTGCATTGCTCTTCACTCTAGCCTTTACTTCCTAAAGACTTTATGTGTTTAGGTCTGCATATCTCCTTGGACTCTAGACTTTAAAAGGGTCAGAAGCCCTCTCTAAAAGCAGGCTTGTCAGTGTGTGCTGGGGGGTTCAGGTCATCAGGGCTCTATCCTCCCCTGGAAACATGTAGAAAGAGGATCTGCCCCATTAACTTCTGGGAAAATGTAGTTCCCTTGGAGGAATCTCACCGTACCTCCTCGTAACTTCTGACCATAGATGAGAAAAGAAAGGGTATTGGCTGAGGCTCTGAGAGAGAAACCTCTTTATCTAAGCCTCCTAATTGAAAGTCCATCAGCCATTTTGCCTCAGACTTCACCTCATGAACGTCAAATATATTCTAGCTTTTGGGGTCAGAGTCCTACCCCAACATCTGACTCCTCCAGTATAACACTGGATCAAAACTCGATGGACTTTTGAGGATAGAGTCTAACTTTAGCCAAGTAAATCTTTTTGTATTTGCTTATTAGGCCTCCCAAAGAGTTTGCTGAGTGTGAAGAAATCTTTTCTTAAGGGCAACCAGTCCCTTTTGCTTTCTGGATAGGGTCATTCCAACCCCTGCCTCTTTTTCTCCCTGGGTAAACCCTTTCCTGGTGGCACCTGGAACATAGTTTCCTACTTTTTTACATGTTGGAGCCCCAAGATTTAATTTTTTACTCTCTCATTTTCTCTCCAACACCGGCCATTCTTCACTTCTTGCGAGTGAGGTAGGGCAGTTGGTACCCATAGGTACTGCCGGGCATGCCCGTGTGCCTCCCCCAGCCTTCCTTCATACTTCCTACCCACCTGAGAGAAGAAAGAATCCCAGCACGGTCCAGAGAGATCCCAACTGCATCCTTCTGTGTCCGGATCCTTGGCCCAGCAGTCAGGTCTGGGTGGGGTTATTTTCTTCTGAAAAAGTAATCTTGGGAGTTGTTCAAAACTCCTGCTGGAAGGCGAGGCATCCAAGGAACATCTTTGTCCAATTCTGCTCAGTAGAAGGGAGGTGGGGTTTGAAGAGGCCAGAAACAGGCACCCCAGGCTAGGAGGGGAAGGCGGGTTCCTGAGTCCCACACAGGAAATGTGTATGGGCTGCTGAGGCTGTATGACTGTCGTTTGGGTATAGTGAAGGCAGGGGGCAACCACCTGGGGCGAGTGCGGGAAGACGGGCCTTACAGAGTTCTCTAAGTAAGAGAACATGGAAACTCCAGAGAAGCTTGGTGCTACCCCTAGAAAGTATCACTTGGGATTCTCACTATTTACCCATCTGAGGGGGTATATGGAGGGGTTGGGGGAGGGATGAGATCCTTTTGTCGGAATGAAAAAGTCTTCATTGAAAACGAAAGTATGAAATATTTAGGAATACATTTCCCCCCTTCTTTCCCTCTTTTTGTTGCCCAGAAATGTAGTATTTACTTTCAGGGTCTATAGAGGGAAAACGTTTAGTAAAGCCACTTGGGATGTATGGGGTATTCAGGGTGGACTAGGATAGGACATCTGGGTTGGGGCTTGCTGAGTCCTTTGCAGAGTTGCTTATCCACTTTTGGTGTTCACCTGTCACCCAGCTCTCACCCGTGGCTCCAAGAAGCTGTAGCGTGTGCAGTGGCCACACTGGGAAAACTGTCTCAGCAAACAGGCTAAACTAGGCTGGCGGGCCTCAACCCCATCAGTGAGTTAAGGGGGTGACTACCCAAAGCACATGAAGACTTCCCCTGGCAGAGGGGGCAGATGAGAACAACTTGTTCCAGTGGCCATGAAGGCGGCTGAAGCAGGAGCTGTGGAGTGCTTAGAGCTTGGTCAAACATCAAAGATGCCAAGGTCACCCACTGCCTCCCAGGCCATTGCCAGTCATCCTGACTTTTGTCTTACCACTGGATTTTGATGACTCTGGAAGAAGAAAACAAGGCTGATGACTTTGTGCACCCCTACCTCATTTAAACTCAATTCATGGGGGCAGCTGGGTAGCTCAGTGGATTGAGAGCCAGGCCTAGAGACGGGGTTCAAATCTGCCCTCAGACCTTTCCTAGCTGTGTGACCCTGGGCAAGTCACTTGACCCCCATTGCCTAGCCCTTACCACTCTTCTGCCTTGGAGCCAATACACAGTATTGACTCCAAGATGGAAGGTACGGGTTTATTTAAAAAAAAAATATATATATATATATATATAGACTCAATTCATGAGCAAGTCAAGACATTATCCTTTGGGAAGCAGTTGGGTAGCTCAGTGGATTAAGAGGAGGTCCTAGGTTCAAATCTGGCTTCAGATTGTTATTGTAGGGTTGGAAGAAAGGGTTAAACAAGATACTGCCTAGCTGTGTGACCCTGGGCAAGTCACTTCACCCCCATTGCCTAGACCTTACCACTCTTCTGCTTTGGAACCAATACACAATACAATTAATTCTAAGACAAAAAGTAAGGTTGAAAAAAAAGTCATTATCCTTTGATGTCACTGGTTCTCTCTGACTAACAATAAGAGATCTATGATTTCATTTAAATTCAAAGGTCACAAACAATATTCATGAGGAACAAAAATAATGTTTCTAAAAAGATAAATATAGATATAGAGAATATTCACTGACCAATTTAGGTGTTAGGTAAGCCACAGACAAGTTTTAAATGCTATGTTCTATCAGCTTGAATGAACACACTTTGTTATTAGACATTTTTGCTTTTAACTATGGGGAGAGATACATTTTGTTGGAGATGAATCTTTTTTAGGAATCTGTTGAGAAGATATGTTTTGTGTAAAATAATCTGCCAATTAAAATAAAACTAATAGCAAAGATAAAAATAAGGGAAGATAACTGAAGAGGAATACAAAAAATGTTATATTTCTGGGGGAATAGAGTCATGAATGTTGAATCTTGAAATAAATTAAGTTTGATGATGAATATTAAGTTTATAAAATATATCCCTTATTTTGGAAGCAAGAAGATTAAAGAAGGGACAGAAATGCTGTCTGAAGGGGATGAATCAATCACAACATATGACAGAAACAAGATAGTTCTTAATAACTTATTTACTTCTTTTTTCTCTGTCAAAGAAAATGATTTTTGGATGGAAAGGATAAGATGAAAATGAGTGAAAATAAATTGAAATCAAAAGAGGTGAGGACATCATGGAAAGAATATAGTTGCTTTACATGAATCAACAGACTTTGAGGAACTCTATTCCAGGGTACTTAGACAACTAGTAGATGTTATTGTGTTGATAGTGATGACTGATTCGAAAAAACGACATTTTGAAAAAAGAAGAGAATCAGGAGCCATTTCCCAACAGATAAGTGGTCAAACAATTCTCAGAAGAACTGCAAAGTTGCACAACCACATGAAAAAATGCTCCAAATTACTACTAATAAGAAAAAATAGAAACCTAAACAACTTTGAGGTTTCACCTCATGCTTTTGCAAATTAAGAACCCAAAACGTGGCAATAGTCAATGTTGGTGGGATAGTGGGATGATTAAACACACTGGTATGTTGTTGGTGGACCTGTGAAATGGCATAACCATTTTGAAAAGCAGTGTGGACATATGCAAATAAAATGACAAAGATGTCTATACCCTTTGACTTAGATATTCCATTAGTGGGCTTATATTCCAAGGAGGCCATTGATAAAAAGAAAGTATCCATTTGTGCCAAAATATTTATTGCAACCTTTTTTTTTTTATATAAAAGAACTGGAAACAAAGTAGGTATCTGCAGATTGAAAAATGACTCACCCAGATTCCACACATGTCTGAGAGGATTTTGCATACTGATATACATGCACAGCTTCTGACAAATGGGGAGAATGCTGAGTTCAGCATTGTGTAAAGGACTTAATGAGTTCATTGCAGACCAAACCCTTTGGGAGACATGTGGACAGAAGCCCTTCCAAAGAGGTGATAAGAAAGAGGCAGACTTTGGAATGGCTGCTGTCTCAGAAACCGGCCCCATCATGTCTTTGGACTCGCTTGAAATCTAGACACTGCTGAAAATGGATCTCCTTTGGGTAAGACTGTTCTTTCCTGGTTTAAGCTGAGGTCTTATCTTACTCTCATCTCAAGAACTCATTTACCCCGGGAATTTTCATTTGGTGAGAACAGTAACCAAAGGGCTACCCTCCCCTTGAGAGTGATCAGGAAAGTGCTTTTTGTTTTGAACCTGTCATCCCTCAATTATCAATATATGAGGGGAAAAGATAAATACAATCCAAGCCCCCTGCCCCCCTAGGAGACTGGAGGAAAAGAGCACCCAGCCCAGTAACACTGCCTGTCCCTTTCCCAGGATACTGTGTTGGTGGTGCACAATATGGCCTTTGGCTCTAGTGGCCACAAAGGTGCACCAGACCTCAGATTACATCAGGGTCCTCTGTGAGTCATTTCTATATATTTTTACATCCCATGAAGGAGCATGGATTACATCTGCATTTGTAATTTCATCACTTCCTAGAGTACGATTATATTCCATTACATTCCTGTACTACAATTTATTCAGCCATTCTGTAATTGACAGGCTTCTACTTTGTATCCAGCTCCTTATAGCAACACATAAAAGTGTGGCTATATTTTGGTGTATATGGAGTCTTTTTTTCAGTCATTGTAAAGAGAGGCCCATGTGTAGAAAGGCCCCACATGTGGCAAGGGCTGTCCCCAACATTTAGCAGGGCCCATTGTTGTGTGGCTGGAAAAGAGGCAGAAGAGGCATCCCTAGGCTCTTCCCCTCCCATCCTTCTCCAAGGGAGAGTTTCATTCCTTCCAGGAATGGAAGCAGGATGTTGGGGCCCAGAGAGAAAATGTATTTATAGGCTAGGATTATATCGATCTGCTCCCTCAAGTACTGTTCGTCCAGGAGATAGGATCAGATTCAATTTAGCTTCTGATGGCTGGAGGGAAAGAGGAAGAGCCTAAACTATATCCAAGGCTTAACTTCTTTCCCACCAAATATCAGTACTACAATGAACATACATGGTGAATAGTAAAAAAGCATTTATCTAAATCAGAGTAAAACAGGAAATCAAAGAAGATATACATTAGTGAATATATATCAGACAATATAGAATGAAGGCGCTCTAGCAGGATAATTCAGCTTAACTAGCAGAATCCTAGATCTCACACAGAGGGAAACTCTTCAAAATTTTTACTGTAGAAAGCTAGGAATAAGGACTTGAAAGAGACTTTTGGTTCCTCTCTTTTTCTGCATTTTCCTTCAGCAACCTGAAGTGGGATTGACCTCTTCCATCTTCCCTCTCAAATTTGGAAGCCAGACATGATCCCAGCAGACTCAATGCTTGAAGAGTTTCCAAGAAGACAAGCTCCAGGAGTTCTGAAGAAGACTAAAGAAAGCCAGAGCTCTCACATCCTTATCAGCTCCACCCTGGCCCTCAAACAAGCCAGGACATCATCTCCACCAATAAGGAGAGAGTCTCATATCAATGGGTTTGGAGACTGGGATTATTACAACATTGACTTCTTTGGAGTATAGGACTAGCAGTTGAATCTTTGGGTCAAAGACTACAGGTGTTGCCACTTTATTTGCAAAATTTCAATGGTTGTAACACTGGATGATGTATTAATGCACTTGACTTTTCATAACTCTTCCAACATTAACTATTCCCATCCTATGTTATTTGTGCCAACTTACTGTGTATGAGGTGAAATTTCATGTTGTTTTGATTTAAATTTCTCTTAATATTAGTGATTTAGAAGAGTCTAGTAAAAGATTTTCTAAGTCTATGAAGCACTGTGGGTCCAAAGACCACACGGTATTTATTTACTTATTTGTTTGTTTATTTATAATAACCTTTGCCCTCTCTCTTTACTATCAGTTCAAAGACAGAAGAACAGAAAGGGCTAGGCAATTGAGGTTAAGTGACTTGCCTGAGGTCACATAGCTAGGAAGTGTCTGAGGCTGGATTTGAACCCAGCTCATCTGGACTCTAGACCTGGAGCTCTATATATTGTGCTACCTATCTGCCCCTCCCCCCACAGCATTGTACTTTATTTTATATATATATCCATTTATTTCATTGCCCTCCAACCTTTCCATTCCAGTCTGGAATTCACACCTTGGAAATGCATTCTCCCTTATAACCGCTCTCTAACCTCCCCAAACCTCCAGTTGAGGAGGGTCCCAGGCCAGCCTTATTTCATTCCTCTGTAGTCTGCCTTCAGGACTTTCTCTACCATGTCCCCCCACCAGTATTATCATCTTTCTCCCCTTCACCTCCCCTAAGGTTTTCAGCTTCTTTTTATATTTGTCTTCCTTTATTAAAATGCCCTCCTTGAGGGCAGATAGTAGAGAGCTGCTAGTAAATGTTTAATAACTAGCTCTCTTAAAGAATATGTTTTTGGGGGGTAGCTAGATAGCTCAGTGGATAGAGAGCCAGGTCTAGAGATGGGAGGTTCTGGATTCAAATATGATCTCAAACACTTCCAAGTTACTTACCTCCCCCATTTCCTAGCTTTCTATTTTTCTGCCTTAGAATCAATAGATAATATTGATTCTTTTTTAAAAAAAACAAACAACCTTTACTTTCCCTCTTAGAATCAATACTAAGTATTGGTTCCAAGGCAGAAGAGTGCTAAGGGTCAGGCAATTGGGGCTTAAGTGATTTGCCCAGGGTTGTACAGCTAGGAAGTGTTTGAGGCTAGACTTGAATCTAGGACCTATGATTTCCAGGTCTGGCTCTCTATCCATTAAGCCACCTAGCTGCCCCCATAGATTTGACTCTAAGATGGAAGATGAGAGGTTTTTTTTTTTTAATGTGTTATTGGTATACTTTTAAGTTTAATTTGCATTATTAAAATTTCCTCTATCACTTCCTTAAATCTAGATAATCAATAGAACAATAAACCAAGCCTTGATGTACAGCATTTGCCAATTTCTGAGGTATAAATGCATACACTGCTATAGCACACCCCTGGCAGGGACTATTTTTCTGCTTATATTTATATTATCAGCATAGTGCCTGGCACATAGTAAATTATTGTTAATTATTAATGATTTATTAATATAATATATGTGGAGTTACAGAATATAACTTATATTATATGATGATATAATAAGGAATGATTTATTAATAAATATTTGTCGACTGATGGACAGATGACTAATTATCCGCAGCAGTTTACATTCTAGTGGAGAAGACAGTAAATATAGGGAAATAGCGGTCAGGGAAGAATGTTTTAGTCTGGTGTCCCAGGGCTGGTGCAGAGTCAGCTGACATGCCCTTTCCCTGTAGCAAAGATAATACTGACTTGATTCCAGTTATCAGAGCAAGAGGTGGGAGTGGCGTATATGTACGGTGGCAAGGTGGATGCTGAGAAGGTGGCTGGGATGGACCTCGGTGGAGGCAGCCTCTGGCATTTCTAGTACAGGAATACAGTCCTACCACCAGTGAGCCGGCCTTTTGGCCATCCCTGCTGATGCTTTGGAGTCTCAGGAAGAGGAGATATAGAGGCTCACTACCAGCATTCTTCTGTACCAGTCTTGGTCTGTTTCGGCCTTGCCCCTGACTACAATTCACCACTCTATTAACAAAGAACAATCATGGAGGAGTGGCCACAGTGGCGTGCCCCTCCGCAGATCATCGCGCCAGGAAACAAGTTCCGGCAAGGGTCAGAGGCCGCCCCTTTCAGCAGGCCTGGGACAATGAGTAGTGATCAGGCCCTAGGGGCCCTGTTCCCTCAACGGACCTCTTTTGACTCTTCCTGAGGCTCTGAAAGGATGAGTTTTATTGCAGCAATCCCCCTTGCTTATTCCTGGGGTAAGGGAAGTAGAAGATTAAATAACTGAACTGTATCTTTCCTAAGCTTCGCTGTGTTCCAAGTCTGTCAAGAGATCACTGGAGACAGGTTAATGATTTCTCAAGGGGAAAACTGTGGGTGCAATGGTCACACCACGGTTATTTAAATGCCTGCTTTATTTTATTCCTTTTTGCTGATACCTGGGATTATAAACAAACACTTGTACACAAAAGCCCGTGTGTGTACTTGCTTGGGGGGACGTGCCATTTTAGCGTGGCCATGTGATGAGGGCTGGGTGACAGAGCTGGCACAGGGCCTGTGGTTTCCTTTTGAGGGGCTCAGGGCTATTTTGATTGGCTAAATACACTCTAGGCACACCTGTTAGACTGACAACAGGAAAGAGTCCTTGTCTTTGAGAACCATAAAGAACTCCGAGCTTCCCCAGAGCGTCCATAAGTACTGAGTGAAAATGTAGGCCTGCCATGTTGTATGTGACTTCTCAGTACCTTATGTAAAGATTAAAATTAATATTCAATGCTCCAAGTATTATTTTAATACTATTTGTTAAAATCCACTTAGAGCAGAAATTAAAAACAACCAGAGAAATAAAAAAAAACACAAGAAAAGCCAAAAGCTGCTCCCTCCTTCACGCAGATACCAGCCCCAGAGACCCCCGTGGGTGGGAACGGAAACTCAAAACTCCATCCACACAAGGAGACGCACAAACAGGAAAAGGAAAAGGGGATTGTGGGAAATGCAGTCTCTAGGGTTCAAGATTCTAAATCAACACTTAGATGAGTAAGATTAGGTTAATGGTTAGCAATGCTACCAGATAACTACCTAAATATAAAATGTCATGTTATAAAAATATTAAAGAAGAATGGGGATGTTGGGGGGGAGGCAGCTGGGTAGCTCAGTGGATTGAGAGTCAGGCCCAGAGATGGGTGGCCTCAGATACTGCCCAGCTGTGTGACCCTGGGCAAATAACATAATAGCCATTGCCTAGCATTTACCAGGCTTCTGCTTTGGAACCAACTCATAGTACTTATTCTAAGACAGAAGGTAAGGGTTTGAAAAAGAATAAAGTGAGGCAGCTAGGTTGAGCTAAGCCTAGAGTCAGGAGGGCCTGGGTTCAAATTTGACTTCATATATTTCCTAGCTGTCATTCTGAACAACACTTAACCCCAGTTGCCTAGCCCTTGGCTCCCTTATGTCTTAGTATCAATTCTAAGACAGAAGGTAAGGGTTAAAAAAAAAAGAATGGAAGGAAGTTACTTCCACAACTGTGAATGGGAGAGGGGGATAGGCTAAAGAGATGTTGCAAAGGTAAAATGGACAGGCCTCGGCAACAGATTGGACATGGATGGTGAGAGAGCATGAGGGACTGAAGATGACACCTAAGTTTCTAGCTGGAAGGACTGGGAGAATGGTAGTATCCTTGAAGGTAATAGGAAAGTTTGGAAGATGGAAGGTTTAGAAGGAAAGATAGTAAATCCAGTTTTGGACATGTTGAGTATAAGATGTCATTTGGAATCCCAGTCTGAGATGCTGGAAAGGCAGTTGGAAATGGGAGTCTGGAAATCTGCAGAGAAGTTAGGACTAAATAAGTAGATGTGAGAATCATTAACACAGAGACAATAATAATGAGATCCATACCAACTAAGGAGGCCACTAAGTGAAGTAGTATAGAGGAAGAAGAGAAGAGGACCAGGAGAGCCCTGTGGGACATCCAAAGTTAATGGGTATGACCTGAATAAAGATTCAACAAAAGAAACGGAATAGTGGTGAGGTAGATAGGAGAAGCAGAAGAAAATAGTGTCTCAAAACCCCAGAGAAAAGAGAATATCAAGAGGAAGAGAGTGATTGACAGTAGCAAAAGCTACAGAGAAGTCAAGAAGGATGTGAATTGGGAAAAGGTCATTGATTTTGTTAATAAGAGATCCTTAGTAATTTTGGAGAGCAGTTTGGGTTGAATGATGAGACTGGAAGATAGATTACATAGAGACAAGAGAAGGATGAGAGGAGATGAAATGGAGGCACCTATGGTAGACAATCTTTGTAAGGAGTTTAGCCACAAAGGACAAAAATAACCCAAAACATGAGATAATAGTTAGTGGGGATGGAAGTATCAAGTGAGGTCTTTTTTTTGGGGTATGGAGACATGAGAGTGTTTGTAGGTAGTAGGGAAGTAGCCCAATAGACAGGGAGATAAGTAAAGATAAGTGAGAAAGTAGGGATGATCAAGGGAGGACAATCTGCTGAAGAAGAAAGGATGGAAAGAGATTATTTGCTCTGGTTAGAGGGGTTAGCCTTGCAAGGAATATGGGTGCTTCTTCAGGGGCATATATACACAGGGGTGAAAGAGGAAATAGTGGCAGAAAGCAATGGAGATGAGAAAGAGGGAACTCATGACAAATGGTCTTAATTTTTTCTGTAAAATGTGAGGCTGAAAAATTCTGTAAAATTCTCAGCTAAGAGGGTAGTGGGGAGGGGAAGCCATGGGGGATTTGAGGAGGAATGAAAAGGTTTGGGAAGATCTCCTATGCAGAGTAGGATAGTGAATTAATAAGGGTAGTCTAGAAGGATTGCCTATCAGCAGTGAGGGCCTTGTAACATAAATTTGTAGTGGACCCAGGCAGAAGGGTGAGTAATTTTCTCCATCTTCATTCAGCATATAAGTATTTAGGCAGTGGATGATGGGGGTGATCCAAGGCTAAGACTTGGTGGGGTACAATCAATGCTATAAGGGGACAATGAATTCAAGAGGACAGTATAGATTTTAACTGATTCACCAAGGGATCAAGATGGGAGAGGGAGATGAGTGACTGGCACAGGGACCTCCTGGGAGAGAAGTGATGGGTAGAGAGAGGGATTGGAAGTCATAGTGTGAATGAAGGTTGGGGTTCGGTATGGGAAGACAGAGGGAAAGTTGGAAAGTAAATAGATTGTGTTCAGATAAGAGAAATTCAGAGTTCTAGAACATGAAGGTGGTGCATTTGCATATTCTATCCAATTAAAATCTTGGTAGCTATTGTCTGAAGGCCTCCAGGACATTCTCCTTCATTCTTCAATGAGTTCAGTATCTGGCTTATGATCTTTTTCACCTCCCCAACTCTTGGCCTGAAGGGACTTCAACGTACCTATTGATACTCCCTCAATATTAGTCAATAAAAAGTAAATGACCTTAACCTCCCAATTCCTTAACCTTATTTCCCAGGACTTATGCCTCCACTCATCACACAAATAGGGTCATTCTTTTGGTCTTGTCTTTCTCCACAAATGTACCCCAAGACAGATTACTGTGGTAGGGGGAGCACCAGGAAAAGGCAGGGAGAAACAAGGAATATTTTAACTCCTCCATCTTGATAGTAAGCTGAGGGTAATGAATGAAAATGTTGGTCTCATTTTCATACTTTCTAATTAATTAAATTCCTATGCTGGAACCCTCAGAAAAAGTGCTTTAACTTAGGTTTTGGCTAATGTGTAGAGTCTGCTAATGTGTAGGAAGATAGGAAAGGTGTTTGATATGCAATGCAAATTAGGTATGAGAAGGGCATTTATTTCCCACACACAAAAGAAATGTTAAACATAAAATACAAGTATCCACTTACAAAAACTGATAATTCATTAGTTTAACTTATGTAATGGTTACTTTCTTGGCATCTTTAGTCTAAAGGCCAGGTATGTTATATTTCATCTCACCCCCAGGATTTTCTGGTACATTTAAGGTGGTCTGGGAATATCTACTTTGCACCCTAATTCTATTCAACCATTTAGCAGTCAGATTAGCTTTTACAAAGGAATATTTACCTCAAAGATATAGCAAGGAGATATAGGAATATCTTCCCCCTCCCTAACACTTTGGGGTAAATCGCCCCTTAATTCACCTCAGTCTCTAGGATGGGAAGGGAAGGGAAGGGAGACAGAGTGTACAGCTTAATTCCATTCTATATGGCTCAGCCTCATCGAGTTTCAAGTTCTAAGCTTCTCTGGGTTCAGTCCTGGCACATTGGCTTCTAAGAGTCTCTTGCTGGGTGGCAGTAATATTTATCTTAAAATCCTGGCTCCAAAGTGGCCATGGCTCTAGCCCGAAAATGTCTGTTTCTAGAACTGAAAAGAATAAATGAAACAGATGACTCAAACTCCAAGTTGCATTCTTGGGGCCACAGAGCCTAAAGGGGAAAGTGAGGTGGATAAAATTCCCCCTTCTTCCCCACTCCCCACAGCTCAGTTCATGTCGCCTAGGTTTCCAGTGAACAGATTTCCATCCTTTGGATACTTCTGGAAAGAGCATGAAGCTATCCCAGACTAGTAGTTTTAAAGACACATACCACTCATGTTCTAGCTATATGGCAATGGAAAGAGGCTCTGGGCAACTCAGGCTTCTTTTCCTAAAAGCAGATTGTTGTTGTCTTCCACATGAGTATCTCATTGGTGATCTGGGCATCTGTAAATCCTATTTCACTCAAAGCTAATGGAAGGTTGAGACTTAAATCCTTCGCAGAAATTAGAGTGATTTGTAGGACTTCTAAATAGGCACTGTTACATTTCAGCTCAGTTCTGTGCTGTTCCTCCAAGTTCATGTTTCCCTGCCAGCAAAGCCAGGATTTGAGCTCTTCTTTGTGTCAGTAGTCATCTTCTGGGGTACAGAAACTCCCCCTGGCACCAGTCAGCTCTGATCAAAGGACCTCACACT
This sequence comes from Monodelphis domestica, assembly GCF_027887165.1. Taxonomy (NCBI): domain Eukaryota; kingdom Metazoa; phylum Chordata; class Mammalia; order Didelphimorphia; family Didelphidae; genus Monodelphis; species Monodelphis domestica. The sequence continues at coordinate 232,168,821 of NC_077230.1, forward strand.
CTTTGCAATCAAACTTATGAGAAAGAACACTATCCACGTGGAGAGAAAGAACTGTAGGAGTAGAAACACAGAAGAAAAACATCTGACTTATCACTTGTTTATAAAGGTATAGGACTTGGGGTTTTGGTTTTTAAAACGTTACTCTATTACAAAAATGAATAATGTAGAAATTGGTATTGAGGGATAACTCATGTATGACCCAGTGGAATTGTTTGAAGGGGGAGGGAAGAGGAAAGGGAGAGAAAATGAATCATGTAACCATGGAAAAACACTTAAAAATAAATAAGTAACAAAACAAAACAAAGTTGCCACCAAACCTAGATATGTCCATCTTGAAGTGGCTAGTTGGAAATCCATCAGGAAAGAAATACAAAATAGAAGATAAAACTAATACTCACATTTCAGCCCAAGAGTCACCTAAGCAGGGCATGTGCTTTAGGTGCCATGTGGTCATATCTGTGTAATGATCAGAATTGTGTAATGAGTGAACTGCCCTTCCCCCATCCCTTGTGGAAAGTCCCAGAATCCCTCTTTTTAAAGGTCCACTGAGTCATCATCTCTTATTGATCATTAGCCAATAAAGAGATTATTTCATCATGCCTGAAATACTTAAGTGTTGAGTTATTATGTGGTTGACTGGAAGCAGGGAGGAAGTTAGGTATTCTCAGAGCGACTCCTGGCTTCAATATTAGTTTAATAGTTTTTCTTTGTTACAATAGAGAAGCTCATTGAAAAGCATGATAGTCAAGTAAATCTGGGGGTTGAAAACTCTTGTAAAAATAAAAGTAATCAATATAATGTGTTTTTAGAAATAAAAAAGCAATACTAAACTCATTTAAAATTTTTATTCTTTTATCAGGGTTGATAGGATACTAAGTTAGGGGAAACTGTTAAAACAAGACTAGAAAACTATATACCTGATCTCAACAGTATTTTACAAAGTCTTTCATGATACCATATGCTTAGGGATAGGTTGAACAAGATGAACAAGATGTGGTCTGAAGAATAATAGTTAGGTGGATTCAAAACTGGTTGAATGATTGGACCCAAAGAGTAGAGATTAATGGATCAATATTAATGTGAAGGGAGGTCCTTAGTGGACCCTATGCTTTATCCTGTACTCATTTATATTTTTAATAAATAGTGTTTTGGTTGAAGACATAAACATCATACATATCAACTTTACCGATGAAAAAACATTTGAGAGGGATAGTTTGCACACTGGATAACAGAGGCAAGATCCAAAGAGATATCAAAAAACTGAAACTATGAATGTCTGAATTCAATAAAATGATATTTAAATAAAAATAAATGTAAATAATTTTTTTAAACAGCATAAATAAAGTTTTCCTAACTTAGTATCCTATCAACCCTGATAAAAAAAATGCAATGGAAAAGAACACTAAATTTGTAGTCAGAGACCTTGGTTCTGGCTCAGCCACTAACCTTCTTATCTGTGTAACTGTGGGAAAGTTAGTTAAGGTCTTCTGAGCCTGAGTTTCTTCATCTAGAAAATGACAGGGTTGGACTAGATGGGATCTCTGTCAGCTCTAAATCTATGGTAACATGATCCCTTGATCCTTTGCTTAGGAGAAAGAAGGCTATATAATACTTTATGTAAAAACAATCTGGATGTTTTATCAAATTATAAGTTGGATATGGATCAATAATGTCATCCCTCAAAAAAAGCTACATTAAGAGAGATATAAAAGGGACAGTGAGGTGGCTCAGTGGATAGAGAGCCAGGCCTGGAGATGAAAGGTCCTGGGTTCAAATCTAGCCTCAGATACTTCCTAGTTGTGTGACCCTGGGCAAGTCACTTAACTGCCATTGCCCAATCTTTGCACTTTTGCTTCTAAGACAGAAGGAAAAGGTTTAAAGGAGAAAGAGAGAAAAAAAAGAAAGAGAGAGAGAGAGAGAGAGAGAGAGAGAGAGAGAGAGAGAGAGAGAGAGAGAGAGAGAGAGAGAGAGAGAGAGAGAGAGATTGGAGGTAGCTAAGTGGCTCAGTAGATAAAGGGCCAAGTGGAGAGATTGGAGATCCTGGGCTGAAATCTGACTTCAAACACTTCCTAGCTGTGTGACCCTGGGCAAATCACTTAATTCCAATTGCCTAGCCCTTACCTCTCTTATGCCTTGGATCCAATACTTAGTATCAATTCTAAGACAAAAGGAAAGGGTTTTTAATAAAAATTTTAAAAAGAGAGAGTCTAAAATATAGGCTGGTGAACACTGGCCCAGTCAGACTACATATGTAGCACTGTCTGTATTTCTGTGTGCCACATTTTAAGGTCATTGATAAACCAGAAGCATGTTCAGAGAAGGTTGGCCAGGGCAATCAAGAAACTGAAGACTATGACATATGAAGATTATTGAGTGAGGATATTTGTGTTTAGCTTAGACAAAAGAAGATTGAGGGAGTATGTGATAGCTGACTTTAGATACTGGAAGATTATCATTTTGATAAAAAGTTTTTTTTCTGCAATTACTGATATAAGTACATGTTTTAGTCAATTATCTTTATAGTTTTATTAATATTGAATCAGACCAGGAATATATTTCTAGTATAAATTCAACCAGGTAATCTTTGGAATACATTTTACTAGAGTCTTTTTGCTAACATCTTATTTAAAATTTTGGTATTAAGATTCATCAGGGATATTGCTCTCTCATTTTCTTTCTTCTTTATTCATTCTCTGGTTAAAATATTAAGACCATATTCGTAGCATAAGAGGAATTTGGTAAATTGGAGGGTTCTCACTTGGGAAAGGGGTTTGACTTGTTATTTTTGGCCTCAAAGGGCAGAACTGGGAGCAAAGAGTGAAAAAGACAAAGGTAGATTTAGCCATTGCAGAAGGGGAAACTTCCTAATCAGTTTTCTAAATGTGGAAGTGGTTTTCTTGAGACATAGAGGGCTACCATCATTGTAGATCTTCAAGAAAATCTAAATGACCACTTGTGAGCTGTGTGGAAGGGATTCTTGATGAGAGGTCAGCCAGCTGAGGAGATTTTGAAGTCTCTTCCAACTTGTAGATTCTATGATTATGTCACAAACCAGAAGGAAGTCTATGCTCAGTACGGACCATCTACTTTTGGATAAGTCCATTGAGAGTATATATTTAAACCCACACACAAAAGAGCATTAAAGTAAATGTTTTTCTTAGAATTGTGGCGCTCAAAAATGCTAAGAGAAAAACACGTTTTGGTTAAGATCAAAGTATTTCTTTTTGCATTTCTGAGTTCCACCAGAGGGAGCTCTGTACAGCTTTGAGGAGATGAATATAAAGAAGTGAAGGAAGAAGGAAAGATGGAAACATACATTATCAAACACCTACTATGTGCCAATCACTGTACTAAGCACTTTATAGACATTGTCTCATTTGATCCTCATAACAACCCTGCAAGGTAAGTACTGTTATTATCCTCATTTTACAGTTGAGGAAACTGAGGCAGTCAGCGATGAAGTGATGTTTCCTGGAGCATAATTGAAAATGCACAAAGACAATGGTCATCCTCGGTTACGGAGAGTCTACTACTATACTACTATAGTATCTGAGGCTGAATTTGAACTCAGGTGTTTCTTACTCCAGGCTCAGATATCTGCTTCCCGGGTCCATGAGTGTAGGTTGTCCTATCTTTGATACAGATCATAGCCTTTTAGTGCCTTATTAAATAAACAGCCTTTGGGAGACTCAGTTTCCGAAAATCACTAAAAAAATTAATGAACTTGTAAACAAATAGCCTTCTGTTAAAAACTCCCAAAGAAATGTTCTTTCAGACAAATTGTGTGGCACTTTTTACTTGAGTTTTCTACAGTGTGTGTGTGTGTGTGTTTCTATGTAAAACTGATTGGGCAAAGTGATTGAAATTTCTGGGAGCCTTCCTATAGAAATTTATCCACTTTTAAAACTGCAAACAAAAGCAAACCAACCAACAAAAGGAAGACTAACACATCTAATTCGATTATTTCTTCTCCCTAGTGGGGTGAAGTGAGCAAACTCTTGCCAGTTTGTCCCTACATCACTCCATGGACTGAGGTATAATTTGTCCTCTTTCCCTTGCCTTCCTCTACCACCATGGCCCCATGTGAGACATTGGGCATCCAACTCCTCCCACTTCTCATAGCAGGAAGAAAGGGCTAGAACCCTTCAGTGAAGGATGGAAGCAGATACTTAGGGTGACAATGTACCCCTCATCTCCCATGAGGCAGGAGAGTGCTGGAGCATACTCCTACTAACTGTAGAGAGCAAATTGTTAAATTTGCAGTATAAGCATTTACACATAAACAAATGTTACAAATTAGGATTTGATTTATTGCTGTGTTGATTATTTAGACTTAAGAAAGTAAAGAGAAAATGCTAATAATGAAGATTAAATCAAGGAGTATGTCACACATTTCCAGAGAGCTGCTTGTTAAACATTTACTAGAACACTCCTTTCTGATAGCCTCCATTCACTCTGCACTTCAGGGAGTGGGACCAGAATCCATTGGTTGCCTAGCGACAGGGTCTACAGATACTTGTTGATGGTCTGGTATCAGGTATGCTCTCGTGGTAGAGGTGCCCCCCCCCCCCAAATCTTGGAAATGTGACAACCAGCCCCTAATACTGTTTGGTTGGAAAACCGGTTTACAGAAGAACAAGAGATGACTGGCACCTTCCATGCATATATAACCTCTAGACAGTTATGTAAATATGTGATGTACCTTCTTTTCTGCCTACATATCAAGGTCCCCCAACTTCTCTGATTCTCCCCCCTCTTCTCTGTATACCCCACTTCTCACCTAGTATATCCTATAGAAGCTTTCCCCTTCTTCCATCTTGCCTTGTGGCCATTTAACCTTTTCTCCTAATAAATGTCTTTATTTTCCAAGATTTGTTGGAGCCTTATAATTCCTTAAGTGAGCGAGCCCTCCCCAAACAGATCCTACTATCCTCCCACTACATTTGGTTGGGTGTTTTCCACTGGGTTTTTCCATCTATTGTCCATTCTCCACATCCCCTCCTCTGTCTGCCTTGGTGAAGAAGGTTCTTAAGGCAGGCTGAGCACCCCGGGAGATTCTTAATTTTACTTGAATAAAATATGAGGTGATAAAGTTACCTGTATTGGGGCATTTTTAACTTTTTTTTTTGTAAGAAGAGGTGACTACATAAAGTCTATAAACCACAGCTGCAACAGCTTTTCCAGCTTGTTAGAACTTGTCAGAGCTCAGGCTCTGCTGGCAATCTTTGAGAATTCAGGCTTGTATGTACAAGATGAAGCATTGGAGAAGGGCCTTTAAAAACATAATAGAAATTATGCATATGAGTGCTGCCCTTTAGCTAGTCATCACACATACAGTTAGTCTAACAATGTTGATTGACAGTAAGAGTAGTTTCACAATTCTTCTGAGCTTTGACTACTTTATAGCTGTAGCTTATTTTTCCTTTGTTTTTTGGACTAAAAATGCTATTACTCAACTTTATTATTTTATTTCTTTTTGTTTTGTGAAGGCCTTTTGTTATTTTTTAAAATATATGAGTCATTTCCTAATTAACTGCTCTCCCCATAGAACTCTCTTTTGTAACAAAGGAAAACAGTTAAGCAGGATCAACCAAAAGAATAATCATGTCTGATATCCTATGCAATCCTTTGCACTTGTTTCCTGTCTCTGAGAAAAGTGTTTCATTATTCCTTTGGAATAAAGATTACTCTTGGAATTAATCTAACTTTAGATGCTGTTTTTTAACCCTTACCTTTTGCCTTAGAATCAATTCCAAGACAGAAGAACCATAAGGATTAAGCAATCAGAGTTAAGTGACTTGCCCAGGGTCACACAGCTAGGAAATGTCTTGAGATCACATTTGAATCCAAGTCCTCCCAGTCCAGGTCTATCACTCTATTTGTTGTGCTATAGAGCTGCTCCCAGATGTTTTATTTGTTGCCACTTTTATTTACATTATTGTAATCATTATGTATATCATATTTATGATTCATAGAAGTTTTAGTGTGTTTCTCAGAATTCTTATTTTTAATTTTTTTTTTGTTCCAGATTTGTGATTTCATTGCTGAGGGGAATGCAAAAACTCCTCCAGCCAAATCATTTCATGTACTTGTTAACAAATTGTAGTTTTATAAAGCTATCTGGACCCTTGGAGGTTCAGAGATTTGTCCACAACACCATAGTTAGCATGTGCCAGAGGCAGGATCTGAACCCAGGTCTTCCTGACTTCAAGCCCAGATTTCTGCTACAGAGAAAGCAACTAGGAAGAAATCTCAGATCAAATTCTGACTGCATATTTGTTACAAGAAATTTCAAGAAATTTCCTTTTTTTCTTTCTTCTTTTTTCTCAATAGGAACTTGGACAAGTCACTTAACCGCTTTATGCCTCAGTTTCCCCATTTGTAAAACAGATGCAATATGGACATCTACACCCCAGTATGGTTCTGAAGAACAAATGAGATAACATATAGAAAATGTTTTTCAAACCTTAAAGTGCTATGTAAATGCTTGTTATTATTTTTATATCACCCTGTCTTTCTTTTTGCCATCCTTACTTTTGCCACAATATCCCATTACATTCATGAATAAATGGATAAAAGAGACTTTATTAAACACTTTCTATGTGAAAAGCAGGAGGCACTATGCAGTGGCAGGAGTTTGGAAATGGCTGGGAAATGGCCTTGGCTCCTGTTTCCAGGTAAGATTAAGCAAGAGCTCTGGGCTTCAGGGGCAGAGTCCAAATCCCAGAAAAAGGGAGAATTGGTAGAATGGCTACAATGCAGGAAGTATGATTTGGAAAAGTCAATTCCATGGAAGTTAAAAGGAAAGCTCATTTAACTGAGAGCTCAGAGGCCTAGGAACAAAGTCCAAGTTCTTGTAGAAGAGGAAGAAGGAGTAAGGCCTGACTATAGGAGGCATTTTGCTACCACAGATACTCTGAATATTTTGGTATATACTTTTCTGAAAGAAAGACAAGAAAAGAAAAAGATTAAAAGAAAAAAACAAGATCTATTGGCTCACTTTAAAAGAACAGCATAGAGGGATGGCTGTTCTCAAGAGAAATTCGTGTTTCTAAGTGATTGCACCAAATAATTCACATTGGGAGTAGAATGAAGCCCATCCTATAGCACAGTAATGGCGAGCTTTGTAGAGGAGTGCCAGGCCCCACCCCTCAAACTGAGTGCTGTACCCCTTTTCCCCCAGACCATGTGCCATGCCCCTCCTCCCAAATGCTGGCTATGCCTCTCCTCTCCTTTACCCCACCCAGGGGAGGGAGGAAGCACTCCCATTGGGCTGCTGGGCTGAGGGGCATGTGAAGAGTGAGGAATGTCCTCAGTGAGTGTAGAGAGGGGGAGGGGAGCGGTTGAAGCACTCTGCTCCCCTCCAGCTCTGCCACCTGTGAACCACCCACCTTACCCCATTATGCTTTCCCAATAGGCTGCTGGGCAGAGGAGCCAGGGATGTGAAACAATGTCTTCAGGTACACTGGAGAGGGGGAGAGGAGCAGCTTCACCCAAATCCCTCTATCTTTCTAGTAATGAACTCTGGGGGAAAGAGGGAAAGTCGGCCAAGTGCCTACAGAGAGCTCTGTGCCCACTATCAGTTCTCCATCACCCGCCATTGGTTCTCCATCACTGCTGTAGCATGTGCTGAGGGGCTACTTTAAATTAACCAACTCATTTTGGAGGTAGTACTAGTCACTGGGACTTAATCAGAAGCTTTCTTCTTTTTTTAAATTAATTAATTTGTTTATTGGTTACATCAAAATTCCCAGGTATTTCTATTCTTTCCTTTCTTCCCCACATCATGAAAGGCTCCACCAGACAAAAAAAAATTCATATATAAATTATGCCTTTTATTTACCAGCTTTTTCTCTGGAGGTGGACATTCACAAATTATTCTTCAAATATTAATTCTGTAGTATATCATGTCGTCTTCGTTCTACTCATTTTGCTCTTTATAATTTAAGTAAGTCTTTCCAAGTTTAAAAAAAAATTAACCTCATCATCATTTCTTACAGCATAGTAGTTTCCTATCACAATAATATACTTATTCAGCCATTCACCAACCAACAAACATTCCCTCAATTTCTAAGTTCTTTGTCACCAAAAAGAGAGCTACTATATTTAAGAACAACTAGGTTGCTAAGTTGGAAATATACCCAAGAGAAGTATTGAATGGTTTAAGGGTATACACAGTTTTATAACTCTGGGCATAATTCCAGATTGCTCTTCAAAATGTTGGATCAAAATGTGATAGACTTTGCTACTAAAAGCAATGCAATGATCCAGGACTATTCTGAGGGATTTATGAAAAAGAATGCTATCCACATCCAAGGAAGAACTGTGGGAATAGAAACACAGAAGTACACATAAGAACCAGTCAAAGGGTGAGACTGAGACCAAAATAGATTTTCAAAACTTTGTTTTTTAAAACAAGAGTACAATTTATATTAAATTCATATGCTTATCATTTTAAGAAAAAATCCATTTATATCTATACTTTCCCATTTTTTTAACCCTTATCTTTTGTCTTAGTATCAACTCTAAGACAGAAGAGAGGAAAGGGCTGGGCAATCTGGGTTAAGTGACTTGCCCAGTGTCACACAGCTAGGAAGTATCTAAGGCCAGATTTGAAATCAGGTCACCCCTACTCTAGGCCTGGTGCTCTATCTACTGTGTTACCCAGCTATTCCTTCCAGTGTTTTTTTTTTTCAACATTATTTTATTTGGTCATTTTCAGACCAAAACAAAGATCATTTTCTTTTACCCCCCCCCCCCATTGGCGATGCATTATTCCTCTGGGTATTACATGTGACCTCGATCCGAGCTCATTTCCATGTTATTGGTTTTTGCATTAGAGTGTTCATTTAGAGTCTTTCCTCAATCATATCCCCTCCATCCCTGTAGTCAAGCTGTTGCCTTTCCTGGGTGTTTTTACTCCAACCGTTTGTCCTCTGCTTGAGGGTAGTGTTTTTTTCTCCTTGATCCCTGCAGGTTGTTCAGGGACATTGCATTGACACTAATGGAAAAGTCCATTACATTCGATTGTACCGCAGTGTATCAGTCTCTGTGTACAATGTTCTCCTGGTTCTGCTCCTTTCGCTCTGTATCACTTCTTAGAGGTTGTTCCAGTCTCCATGGAATTCCTCCACTTTATTATTCCTTTGAGCATAATAGTATTCCATCACCAACATATACCACACTTTGTTCAGCTGTTCCCCAATTGAAGGGCATCCCCTCATTTTCCAATTTTTTGCCACCACAAAGAGTGCAGCTATGAATATTTTTGTACATGTCTTCTCCCTTATTATCTCTTTGGGGTACAAACCCAGCAGTGCTATGGCTGGATCAAAGGATAGACAGTCTTTTATCATCTTTTGGGCATAGTTCCAAATTGCCCTCCAGAATGGTTGGGTCAATTCACAACTCCACCAGCAATGAATTAATGTCCCCACTTTGCCACATCCCCTCCAACATTCATTACTTTCCTTTGCTGTCATGTTAGCCAATCTGCTAGGTGTGAGGTGATACCTCAGAGTTGTTTTGATTTGCATCTCTCTGATTATCAGAGATTTAGAACCCTTTTTCATGTGCTTATTAATAGTTTTGATTTCTTTGGCTGAAAATTGCCTATTCATGTCACTTGCCCATTTATCATTTGGAGAATGGCTTGATTTTTTTGTACCATTGATTTAACTCTTTATAAATTTGAGTAATTAAACCTTTGTCTGAGGTTTTTGTTATGAGGATTGTTTCCCAATTTGTTGCTTCCCTTCTAAATTTGGTTACATTGGTTTTATTTGTATAAAAACTTTAATTTGATGTAATCAAAATTATTTATTTTACATTTTGTGGCTTTTTCTATGTCTTGCTTGGTTTTAAAGTCTTTCCCTTCCCAAAGGTCTGACATGTATACTATTCTGTGTTCACCTAATTTACTTATAGTTTCCTTCTTTATATTCAAGTCATTCAGCCATTCTGAGTTTATCTTGGTGTAGGATGTGAGGTGTTGATCCAAACCTAATCTCTCCCACACTGTCTTCCAATTTTCCCAGCAGTTTTTGTCAAATATTGGATTTTTGTCCCCAAAGCTGGGGTCTTTGGGTTTGTCATAGACTGTCTTGCTGAGGCCACTTACCCCAAGTCTATTCCATTGGTCCTCCTTTCTGTCTCTTAACCAGTAACAAATTGTTTTGATGACCACTGCTTTATAGTATAGTTTGAGATCTTGGACTGCAAGGTCACCTTCCTTTGTATTTTTTTTTCATTATTTCCCTGGATATCCTTGATCCTTTATTCTTCCAAATGAACTTTGTTATGGTTTTTTCTAATTCAGTAAAAAAAAATTTTGGAAGTTCAATGGGTATGGCACTAAATAGATAAATAAGTTTGGGTAGGCTGTTCATTTTTATTATATTGGCTCGTTCTACCCATGAGCAGTTAATGCTTTTCCAATTGCTGAAGTCTTGTTTTAGTTGTGGGGAGAGTGTTTTGTAGTTGTGTTCATATAGTTCCTGTGTTTGTCTTGGCAGATATATTCCTAAGTATTTTATTTTGTCTAAGGTGATTTTGAATGGGATTTCTCTTTCTAATTCTTGCTGCCGAGATGTGTTGGAAATATATAGAAATGCTGATGACTTATGTGGGTTTATTTTGTATCCTGCAACTTTGCTAAAGTTGTTGATTATTTCCACTAGCTTTTTTGTTGATTTTCTAGGATTCTTTAAGTAGACCATCATATCATTTGCAAAGAGTGACAGCTTGGTCTCCTCACTGCCAATTTTAATACCTTCAATTTCTTTTTCTTCTCTAATTGCTACTGCTAGTGTTTCTAGTACAATGTTAAATAATAGAGGTGATAATGAGCATCCTTGTTTCACTCCTGATCTTATTGGGAATGCATCTAGTTTATCCCCATTGCAGATGATGTTGGCTGATGGTTTTAGATATATACTGTTTATTATTTTTAGGAAAGACCTTTCTATTCCTATTCTTTCTAGTGTTTTCAATAGGAATGGGTGTTGTATTTTATCAAAAGCTTTTTCTGCATCTACTGAAATAATCATGTGATTTTTGTTGGTTTGCTTGTTGATATGGTCAATTATGTGTATGGTTTTCCCAATATTGAACCATCTTTGCATTCCTGGTATAAATCCTACCTAATCATAGTGAATGACCCTCCTGATCACTTGCTGGAGTCTTTTTGCTAGTATCCCGTTTAAGAATTTTGCATCTACGTTCATTAGGGAGATTGGTCTGTAGTTTTCTTTCTCCGTTTTTGACCTGCCTGGCTTTGGAATAAGTACCATATTTATGTCATAAAAGGAATGTGGTAGAAGTCCCTCTTTGCTTATTATGTCAAATAGTTTGTATAATATTGGGATTAGTTGTTCTTTGAATGTTTGCTAGAATTCACTAGTTAATCCATCAGGCCCTGGGAATTTTTTCTTAAGGAGTTCTTTGATGGCCTGTTGGATTTCTTTTTCTGATATGGGATTATTTAAGAATTCTATTCCTTCTTCTGTTAGTCTAGGCAATTTGAATTTTTGTAAGTATTCGTCCATATCACCTAGATTGGCATATTTATTGCCATATAATTGGGCAAAGAAGTTTTTAATGATTGCCTTAATTTACCCTTTATTGGAGGCAAGTTCTCCCTTTTCATCTGAGATACTGTTAATTTGCTTTTCTTCTCTCCTTTTTTAAAGTAGATTGACCAGTACTTTGTCTATTTTGTTTGTTTTTTCAAAGTACCAGCTTCTTGTCTCATTTATTAGTTCAATAGTTCTATCACTTTCAATTTTATTAAGTCCTCCATTAATTTTTAGGATTTCTAATTTGGTTTTCTTCTGGGGGTTTTTAATTGGTTCATTTTCAAGTTTTTTTGATTTGCATTTCCAATTCATTGATCTCTGCCCTCCATAATTTGTTAATATGTGCACTCAGGGATAGGAATTTTCCTTTGAGTACTGCTTTGGCTGCATCCCATAAGGTTTGAAAGGATGTCTCACCATTGTCATTTTCTTCAATGAAATTATTAATTGTTTTTGTGATTTGTTCTCTAACTGATTTTGGAGCATCATATTATTTAATTTCCAATTGATTTTTTTATTTTGCTCTCCATGTACCCTTACTTATCATTATTTTTATTGCCTTATGATCTGAAAAGGTTGCATTTATTATTTCTGCTTTTCTGCATTTGTATGCCATGTTTTTGTGACCTAGTGTATGGTCAATTTTTGTGAATGTGCCATGTGCTGCTGAAAAGAAAGTGTATTCCTTTTTGTCCCTATTTATTTTTCTCCATATATCTATTAACTCTAATTTTTCTAAGATTTCATCCACCTCTTTTACCTCTTTTTTATTTATTTATTGATTTGATTTATCTAAATTTGATAATGGTTGGTTCAGATCTCCCACTAGTATAGTTTTACTATCTATTTCCTCCTTCAATTCTCCTAGTTTTTCCATTAGAAATTTGGGTGCTATACCATTTGGTGCATACATGTTGATTAGTGATATTTCCTCATTGTCTATATTCCCTTTTATCAGGATGTATTTACCTTCCCTATCCCTTTTAATCAGGTCTATTTTTGCTTTGGCTTTGTCAGATATCATGATTGCAACTCCTGCCTTCTTTCTATCAGTTGAGGCCCAATAGGTCTTACTCCAACCTTTAATTCTGACCATGTGAGTATCTACCCACCTCATGTGTTTCTTGAAGACAACATATGGTAGGGTTTTGGATTCTAATCCACTCTGCTATTCATCTACGTTTTATGGGTGAGTTCATCCCATTCACGTTCAAAGTTATGATCGTCACTTGTGAATTCCCTGGCATTTTGATATCCTCCCCTAATTCTGACCTTTCTTCTTTTGCTATAACCTTTTAGGCCAGTGATTTCCTTTAAATCAGTCCCCCTAGTCCTCTCCCTTGATATGTTTCCCTTTCTGGCCCCTCCCTTTTCTGACCACAGAGATGCAAATTCTGTGACTACAGCTGCTTCAGTATAATGTATACCATCTTTCAAAAACGATGAACCATCCATAAACAAAATTAGATCTGCATTTTCTAAAGGAGTGTCTAGGAGATTTTCACGAGGTTTTTTCTGTCATAGATACTAATGGATCACAACTATGCAAGGATTCTCCTGTGATTGGTAAGTCTGGAAGCAAAGTAGCAGGATTGAGTGTTGTGCAGCATTTTAAAGTGATGTTTTCATTGTCTATTAAAGGTATTTCATATCTTGTAAGCCTTTGGTCTGAGAATACCTGTGCTCTATGTCTTAAAAGTAATGCTTCAACTTCATGAGGACACATTATTGTTAGTGGGCATCCCAATACTAAGAGCACAGATTTTGTTATCAGAATAGCTGTTACATCTATGCCTCTAAGGCATGGTGGTGTTCCAGAAGCTATTGTGTCTAGTTGAGCCACATAATATGCAATTGGATGTTGAACAGGTGCTAAAGTTTGTGTTGACTCCTGAGGCTACTCCTCTTCATTCATGTACATGCAGAGTGAATGGTTTCTTATGATCTGGAATGTCTAGAGCAGGGGCAGATGGAATAATTTGTTTTAATTTAGTAAGCACTGCTAGATGTTCTACATTCAATTTAAGTGGTCTAGTGACTGTATCTTTTGTTAGTGCTATAAGGGGTTTGGTAATTTTCCCATACGAAGGAATCCATTGCCTGCAAAATCCTATGATTCCCAAAATTGCTCTCAATTGTCTTTTAATTGATGAGGCACTCAATTTTTGGATATATTCAATATGTTTGGAAGAAATGAAATGTGAACCTCCAGCTAAAACAAATTTAAATGCTCCACTTTGGGGAGACACCATTGAACCTTTGATTTTTAGATCATGGGTCCTCTCTTATATAATTCTAATAGTAGATTGATATCTTTTTGGCATGCTGCAGCATTTGGCAAGGCCAAGAGCAAATCATCCCCAAAATATATTAAATGGATCTCCTTAAACTTGATATTTGCCAAATCTTGAGTCAAAATTTGGGAAAATAAAGTTGAACTTTATACATAACCTTAAGGCAGATGGCACCACATGTGTTGAGATCCTTTCCAGGTATGCAAATATGTTTCAGGAATCTTCATAGATGGGTATTAAAAAAAAGGTGGAACACAAATCTACTACTGTGAAATAATTAGCAGTGCTAGGAATAGAGGAAATAATAGTTGATGTACTTGGAACAACAGGATGTCTTTTGATTATATGGTTATTAATAGCCCTTAAATCTTGAACAAACCTATAAATAGGTTTTCCATTTTCATCTAATTTTGTTTTTTTAATAGGCAAAATAGGTGTATTATATTCTGATTTGCAGGGAATTATTATTTTCTGTTTGATGAAGGAATTTATCACTGGGGATAATTCCTTCGACTGCTTCTTTTGATAGTGGATATTGTGGAATAGAGGGAGCTGGACCATCTCTCATTCTAATTTGTAGAAGATGCAGCCCAGAGAGATTCAGGTATATCTGTTGGTATTTTAAAGATTAGAATTTTATCCATCTCCTGACTATCTAAAAAGAGTACAGGGAACAAATTTAGAAATTCTTCAGGTAGTTCTAATGTAATATTGCCATCTTGAGTACATATTATAGTGACTCTTAATTTACACAAAAGATCTCTCCCTAATAAATTCATTGGGGAGTTAGGCATTAGAAGGAACAAGTGTTGCACAGATAAAGGTCCCACAGACATCATTTGTGGTAAAAGCTTTTGGACTTCCAAAGGTGTTCTAGACATTCCAGACATCCCGACAACACTAATAGAGCAAACAGAATTACAATTAGAATCAGGTGTACTCATCAGTACAGATCTTGATGCCCCAGTATCTAGAAGACAATTGTATAATGTATTTCCTACTTTCAGTGTGACATGTGGTTCAGTGCTATCTGGGGGAGAATGGATTGGTATGACTGGTGTAATTATATCTGTGTCTGGTAAATCAAATGTTTCAATCTTTGATTCCAGAGTCCTTTTTTTCCCTGTCAAACTTTCATAAAGGTCCATGTGCACCTCTCTGAGATTCCTCTCATTGAGGAGGATTTACATTTTGGCTGTTATGTGGATATTCCCCATAACGATTATATTGTAATGTATCATTTGCCTCAATTTGGTTATTGTTTCTATCATTCCCATAATTTCCATAATTTTTATTTCTGAAATTGTTTCTGTTATTATTATTTCTAAAATAGTTGTTGTTCCTATCATAGTTATTACTAACGTTTCCACCATTATTCCTAAAATTACTGAATATTTGATTTCACCATCTACAATTTATCATTAGATATACCCTTTTCCCACACAAGTAACACATTGGTCTTTGGTTTGTATATTCTTGCACCAGAGCCATAGCTACCCTAAAACTTGTATCTCCTTTTAAAGTTTTTCAATTTTTCCCTTTAATACTTTTACCTCCTTTCTTAATGCATCCACTAATTTACTATCATCATCATCTTTCATTTCATGTCCATTATATACATATATTGCCACTCTCCTTAATTCATCAAGTTCCATATTCATCCAATTAGAACAACTGGTTTTGAAATCGTCCCTAACCTCCTTGCAACAATTTTTTACAAACTGCCTTCTCAATTGTCTAATATCCCTTTCTCTAGTCAAATATCTTCCTCCCAGTTCTATTAGTCAGTCCATGAACTGTGAAGAATTTTCACCTATTTCTTGCTTTAGTTTCTAAAATTTTGTCCAGGTTTCTGGTCTGTCAGAGCATGCTTTCATTGTGTCAAGTACTGCTTCCCTCACTTGACACAATCTCTCATAGTCCAGGGGGTCATTAAAATTCCACTGAGGGTCAGTCTCAGGCCAGTGAACTGTGCCCATTCCCCAGTTAGCCTCATTGGTAATCCTGATAACTTTATCCTTTTCCCTTTCTATTAACAGTTCATCTAACAGATGTTCAAAATCAATCCAGGTTGGATCAAATTGCCTGCATATTGTCTCAAGTTTTTTTTTTTTTTTAAATCACAGCTATGGGATCCTCCTCAAATGAAGTGATACTGTACTTAAATCCCTCAATATCCTGAGGGGTAAATAGTTTGTGGTGCCTAATATTTACTAACTCTTTCTTTGGATTAAAGGTTGGTACTTCTCTTACAGAGAGTAGGCTATTATAATCTTTCTTTTGAGGTTTTGATTTAACTGTCTTGGTGGAGGAAGCAGAAACAGTAGCTGAGGCAGGTTTGGTAAAATGAGCTATAATTTCATTTTGTTGGGAAATTGTCTTGGTCAATTGAGAAGTGCAGTCTTCAAGATATGCAACTCTATTCTCTATCAAATTAGTTTTCAGCTGTTTCCTTGTCTTTGAAAAAAAATTTGACCAACTATTAGATACAGTTGGTATCCTTGAATCAATCCTGACAGAACCAAAAATCTCATGAATGGTAGTAACTGGAGACAATCTAGAATTGTGAGATGTAATATCTCACTAAAGTTCCCCGGTAATGGGAGATGTTTGAGGTATAGTGGAATCTCTTCCTGTACTAACTGCACCATAATATTTAGCACCATGGTTACATTTCTACTTTTTGCTTATTATTGAGAAGGAAAAAAAGATTAATTGATTAATCAAACTCCTACCTGGCTCATCAGGCTGTGAAGGGTTAAAGATTTTGGCAGGAGTTTGATAAAGGTGAGGTGAGCAGTTCCATAAAACACAAAACACTTAGTTTATTTAGGGAAGACGTTCACATAGGAAATAGGAAGGAGGAAGGTGAGATTATTCCTCTTTTATCTTATATCTATACCTAAATACCCTAATCCTAACTAAAATTTCTAAAACCCTGTTCTAACTGCCTTTGAGGGCAGGTTCTTCTGCCTGAGCCAGGCTCAGGCCTAACTTCTCTACATTGTCTACCTAAAATCATATTTCATTAACTAATCTACCTAAGCTAATCAATAAACATCAATCACCTACAACTTCCTTAAATATGGTTTCCTAATCCCAAGGGTCAATGGTCCAACTATTAGTCTTATTGAGATAAAGACAGAGACACCTACTGCTCTCTAGAAATCCAGAGAAAAAGAGACTTTTCACTCAATTACTCTTTCTTATAAACTATCTTCATCTCCTAGGCAACAGAATCTTCACCTCTTAGCTAACTCTTACTTAGAAATCTTTCTGTTGCTGTCTCTTAGAAAGATAGAGGGAGAGATTAAGAAACTCCCAATCTATCTGTTACTGCCTCTTAAAGAGACAGAGGGAGAGATTAAGAAACTACCTTTAACAGTAAGTTCTTGATAATTTGGTATAATACTAAATTTGTAAATTAATTTAAGTAGTATCAATATTTTTATTATGTTGGGAGGGACCAAACATAAATAATGAATCTCTTTTCAACTATTTAACATTGTGGATAGAGAACTGGTATCAAAGACAGGAAGATCTATATTCAATACCTACTTCTCAACCAAATTGACTGTGAGACCTCTGATAAATACCGATTGTATGATCCTGGACAAGTCCCTTAACCTTTCAGTTGTCTGGCAACTCTCTAAGAATATGTAAAAGAGAAGACGCTGATTTGTACTTGTAGAAAGAATTTTCTGGAAGTTCTCTATTCTAATTAATCAAAAGTCTAGGCCTTATTCCTGTTTATTTTTTTTAAAGAGTATCTTATAGTTGTATATATGTAGGTCCTGAGTGGGCCTTGATAGACTGACAGATATTTTGTGCTTTTTGTATCTTCTTCATTAGTCTTGGTTTTTGAAGATTTTGGGATATTTCAAAAAATTCAATCCACCTTCAAGGGTGAAGAGTTGCCATCATTTAAGATATTCAGAATAGATGTGATATGAACTGGAATGACCAGGAATTGATGCAGAGTGAAAGGAGCAGAACCAGGAGAACTTTATATACAGAGATGGATATACTTTGGAAGAATCGAATGTAATGGACTTCTCTACTAGCAGCAATGCAATAATCCAGGACAATTTTGAAGGATTTATGAGAAAAAATGCTATTCAAATCCAGAGAAAGAACTGTGGAATTAGAAACACAGAAGAAAAACAATTGCTTGGATCATATGGGTCAATGGGGATATGATTGGGGATGTAGACTCTCATTGATCACCCTAATGCAAATATTAATAATATGGAAATAGGTCTTGATCAATGACACATGTAAAACCTAGGTCTTGATCAATGACACATGTAAAACCCAGTGGAATTGCTCATTGACTATGGGAGGGTGTTGGGAAGAGGGGAGAGAAAGAACATGAATCATGTAACCATGGAAAAATATTCTAAATTAGTTAATTAAATAAAAATTTTCAAATAAAAAAAAGAGCATGTGACGGGCAACTAGATGCCTCAGTGGATAGGAACCTAAGCCTGGAGACTGGAAGCCCTGCATTCAAATTTGGCCTCAGACACTTCCTAGCTTTGTGACCCTGGGCAAGTCACTTAATCCCCACTGCCTAGACTTTACCATTCTTCTGCTTTGGAATCAATACTTAGTAGGGTTTGTAAAACAGAAGCAAAGAGTTTAAAAAAACAAACAAACATGTGATAGGCTTTGGTACCCAAAGAAGAATTCCAAACATTTTTTGAGCAATGACAACATGCCTGAAATATACAAATAATAATGTTAAATTGATATTTATTTAGCATTTTCAGACAAATAGCATATACAGGATCACAGAACTTCATCTTTCCAGCAGGCTCTCTTCTACCATAATAAAAAATATACTAGATCACTTCAGATGTTGTTTGTTTTTTTTTTAACTATCACTTTCAGATATTAAACTAGCTAAAAAGATGTCTAGTTATTTTACAGATTGCCATGGGCAAGGTCCAGCCTCACTTGTAACTCCAGGGGTTCCCAACAGGTGGTGAATGATCAGTCAAGAAAATAATAAACGGAAGATAGCTATATATTTACGGCCGTAGGCATGCTTTGCATCTGATAGCTACTTCGCCATCCCCAGGCTGGATGTTTATTTTTATGTAAATTTTCTTGGCACACAGATATATTACCTAACATCATGTCTAAATAGAGATAATTGGAAAAGTGATACATTAACTTTTAACAAATCACTTGATTAACATTCTATATTCTTGTATTATGAATACTGATTCTTGACAGAATAAAGGTTTCACACAAGATAAATTATTTCGTCACAGGTGGCTTAATTCTCAATCAGAAGTTCTTAAAGACAATTCAGCAATCACATCATTGAAGTTGAAAGGTACTGGAAACACAATTGAGATTTAATATTATACTGAACATTTTTCAGGGTTTACTAGGGAATTTCTTAAGGGGAAGAATCAATTCACTGAGGCATGTTGAAGCTTAGTGTACATGTACGTTTTGTATGGGCCTCTATGATTGATTTGTGTGCTGGCTTCATGAGAATAAGTTTCTGTGAGTGGGAAAGTTCTGGGCTTGGCTTGTAGCTACGGTTTTACTGGGAATTATATCCCTAAGTAAAAGTTAACCCATGATAGTTTTGGGGATTGGGTTTGAAGGTCTGATCTTTTGGTGATGTTTTAGAGAATTAGAGTACAGGTATTTTGCTCTTGCATTATTCCTTCTGAGATTAGGGGGAATAGCAATCATGTCAATTCCATAGGTAAGGGATGTTAATGAGAGAGGATATGCAAGGGGGACTGAGTGGGCAATCACATTTTGCTAAGGGCTACTCTGTGGCCTCCTTAGCTACCACGTGTGACTTTGTCAAGGTGTTGTGGCCTGATGGCTCCCAGCAACAGATGAGGAAAGTGAGGCTCAGGGATGTTAAATGATTTGCCCATGGTCTCACTTGAGTATCAGTAGAAGTATTAGAGGTAGGCTTTGAATCTAAGTCCTCTGATCCCTGAAGTTAAGGCTCTTTCTACATTTTATCCTACCTCCTCTTATAGGATAGTGCCTTCTCTAGAGAACTTTAAGGTTTATAAAGCACTTTTCCTCATAAACATGTTGGGAAGCAGGTAGTGCAAGTATGATCACTAACTTACAGGTTAATAAATTGAGTAATAAAAGTTAAATGATTTGTCCAAATTAACACAACCAATGAGTACTGGGGCAGAGACCTAGATCTTCTGACTTCAAGGCAAGGGATCTTTTTTCCAGTGCTGTGATAGCTCTATATCTTCTTCTCAAGGTTATTACTCTGAAAAGCACATGATTAGGAGTTCTGGAGACTTAATTTTCCTTATCTGTAGAACTGAGAAGGAAAGTAGAACTCAATCTTAAGTCTCTACAGTCACTTTTGTAGCTCTGAGATTCTGTGATTCTATGGTAGAAGTTCTGGTATGTTACTTTAAAAAAAAACAAACCCAATCACCAACAACCCAACAAAAAACCAATCATACTTCTTAGTAGTTACACTTTTTGTAACTTACTAACCACAATGACACTTAGAGGGAGCTCAACATTGACATAAAATTGAATAAAACAGAAACCCAGATTACTGAGATTGCTTCTCCAAGTCTCCCCATCCTGATGGCTGGACCCTTATACTGAATGGAGGGTAAAAACTTTCACTTTTCATCACTTCAATGTGCAGAGCACATCACATCCTGTTAGACTGGACACACCACTCTCTTCTCCACCCAGAAATACTGTACTACAGAGGTAACAAGTCCAACCTGCTTGTTCTCCTGCAGGAGCTTAGCAGCTAACTTCTGTCCTCTCTACCATGTCTGCTGGCACTCAACAGCTTTGTAATAAGAAAAGTGGGATGGATTTCTGAATGGGATTGGCTTTCAAATGTGAAATAATGTTCAAGTCCATGTTATTCAGAGAATGAAGAGTAGTTATTCTTAATTTCTAACAAAAAAACAAGAAAAAGGATAGGAAGTTTTATCTATTGTAGGAGAGATTGAAATTAAATATAAAGAACTTTTTGATAGAGAAGGATGTTTACCAGGGTTCATCTTCTTATGGGATTCTTCTCTACCATAAAAAAAAAAAAAAGAATTTACTAATTTCTAAGGATCACTTCATTCTGGTCCTATGATGATAAACTTAGCTTCTTGTGGGAGTAAGTGAAGGGTTAAGCTGTAGTGTCTTTTATTAGACTGGTTAATGAGAGTAAGATGAAGTTGATCTATAATTAAGAAAGGAGCCTGAGGCTTTACTGGAAAGATGTACATGTTGAGGTGAGGCAGAAAAGAGAGAAATTTCCCTCTCACCATGACTATCAACTCAGAGTCCAATCCAAGTTCTAAACAGACTTGGATCTTACTGTCTACCATGGAGCCTGATATGGCTAAACCAGGAGACCTAAAGGAATGTAGGGAAAATAGTTGTTTATCTTAGGCAAAGACCTCATTTCATATTTTCTGTCAAAAGAAATGGGTGGGAGGAATGTAAGCTTGGATCATCTCTACAATGGAGGTGAATTTGTGTTTTCATTCCATCTACTTCGCTGAATGCCTCATGAATTCCAAGATAAATCTATCACAGAATCCTTCCTCTGTTTATCCTACTGACCTCCCTAACTTCTTTTTAAGTCCCAACTAAAATTCCACCTTCTACAGGAAACCTTCCCTGATCCCTCTTAATTCCAGTGCCTTCCCTTTCCTTTATAATTATTTCCTATTTATCCTGTATCTAGTTTGCTCTGTATATATTTGTTTGTATGCTATCTCCTCCCTTAGATTGTAAACTCATTGAGGGCAGGGATTATTTTTGCCAAATTAGATAATAGTATTCACTGTTCCTTGAATGTTTCCTGTACTTTCCCAACCTTTGTTTCTGCTATTCACTTCAAAGCTGAAGTGCCCTCTTTTCTCCTGTACCACCTATCAAAATTCTACCACTCTTTAACAACACAGTTCAAATGCCACTTCTTTTATGAAATCTTCTCTTATCAGTTATATCTCCCTAGTGGCACATTATTTGTATCTCTCTTAAACTTATATTCTGTCTTGAAAAAAATAATTGTGTTTGTTTTATTCTGTTAGGGTGCAGGTTCTATACCTTATTCATCATTGTGAAATAGGGGCTGCCTAGGAGGAAGATTGATGCAATCTCCTACTTGGAAGGGGCTAGAGAACCTAGTTCTGGAAAGGCATGATGATGCTATTTATTGGAAGTTCTTTCCTCCCTGATTTATATAAATGAATTAATAAAGCATTTATTAAGCAATTACTGTGTAAAGCACCACTGTGCCAAGAACTGGAGATATAAATAGAAAAGTAAAACAGACCCTATTCTCAAGGAACTACATTCCAATGGAGGAGATAACATGAAAGGAAAGATTCAGCTACTGACATATACTACTTCCCCATCTCTCCTTCAGAGGGCCTTGTTATTTCTCTTATGTGTGGCAATTGGTAGGGATGGCCAACTCCTTCTTCACAAGAGTTGCCTCCTCAGCTGATAGCTGTGAAGATGAAATTGGAAGCAGTCTGAAGCATATATAGATGTTTTATAGCGGTTCTAATTTGTTAACCTCATGTGGCTATCTAGCCAAAATTGAGGTGCATTCAAAGGGTGCTAGTCAGTTGTGGTTAGTCTCTTGGCTCTGGCTCTTTCTGGCTGGCACTAGAGGAGAATGAGCTGGTATCTTTTGGGTAGGATGGTCTTCTGTCTCATCTAGAACTGGATGAAACCAATAGGACTTGGGGATGGCCTTTTGTCTCATCTGAAACTGAATGAAGCCAATAGGATTTGGCCCTTTGGTTGCTTCTGTTTCTGTTGTATATATATATTTATTTATTTATTACTTTTAGTTGAAGGAGGCTGGAGATATCTATGACCTTGTAAGCTTCAAAAAGTCATGAAAACAAGGCATCAGAAGTCTGGGAGTTGGAGAGCATGCCTGGAATTTCCAGAAGTCAGATGGTGAGAAGTAAAGTCTTGAGTAATTTTCCCAGCCCCACTCAGCAATAATGGAGGGGCAGACTAGTTCTCTATTAGCCACAACATATTTGGAAGTGAATTTGGTGGGTCAAATACTAGTAGAAATGGCATTATGTCTGAGCCTTTGTTTCCAAGGAACTAATTTGGTATAGGGGAAAGTGTGTTCCCAGGGACTGGGAGGGAGGGAGAGGGAAATGTTTGTACTTTTGTTTCAGCTGAATCTTTGTAGTAAATATACCTTTGTAAAAAGTGATGGTAACAGCTAAATGGAATTGGGGCACTAACCACTAGCAGATAACAGTAGTGGGGAACAATTTAGGATGAAAACTCAAGGGTAGTAGTAAAGAAAGACATCCTTGATTCTTTAAAGGGTATTCCTGGGGGCAGTTGGATCATCCAGTGGATTGAGAGCCAGGCCTAGAGATGGGAGACAAATTTGACCTCTGGCACTTCCCAGCTGTGTGATCTGGGCAAGTCACTTAATCTTCATTGCCTAGCCTTTACCACTTTGTTGCCTTGGAACCACTACACAGTAATGATTCCAAGACAGAAGGTAAGGGTTTAAAAAAATCCTTGAATAAAGGGTATTCTTGGAATCTGAAGGGAAATATATAGTAGCCTTATTCTGCAAGAAACCAGAACTTTGATATATTTGTATCCCCTGAAGTGTCTAACAATAGGCCTTGTATATAGTAGGGGTTCCACAAATAATTACTGAATGAAGTTTATTAATAATAACAGCTCACATTTATGTTGTGCTTTATAGTTTGTAAGTGTGGAGATACTATTATTCTCATAGTTCAGAAAATTAAAGTTCACTGAGGTTATTTTTTGCCTATCATTTAATTAATTAGTAGGTGATCTATGATTTTATTTTATTTTTTGTTGTGAAGCACTTAATCAATGAAGTGTTTTTTTTCTTACTAGTTATGAATTCTCTTCCTTTCTCCTCTCCCTCTCCATTCATTGAAAAGGCAAGAAAAAGAAAACTCATTTCAATATGTAATCATGTAAAACAAATTCCTGTATTAGCCATGTTAAAAAATAATAACCACAAAGAAACCCCAAAGAAAGGAACAAAGAAAAGAAAACATGCTTCAATCTGTACCTGTGTACCTGTTTTCCAATAAGCCCTGTAGCATTTAGCTTTTTGAGTGAGGGAGAAAGGTCAGTGCTAGACAGTCATCCCATTCTATACATATACTTGATAAACATCTTTCTGGCCTCACAGCCTCCTTGGCTATATTAAAATGACACAATTGATTTTTAGACTATCCATCATTTATGGCCTCCTCTCCTCTCCTCTCCTCTCCTCACCTCTCCTCTCCTCTCCTCTCCTCTCCTCTCCTCTCTCGTCTCCTCTCGTCTCCTCTCGTCTCCTCTCGTCTCCTCTCGTCTCCTCTCGTCTCCTCTCGTCTCCTCTCCTCTCCTCTCCTCTCCTCTCCTCTCCTCTCCTCTCCTCTCCTCTCCTCTCCTCTCCTCTCCTCTCCTCTCCTCTCCTCTCCTCTCCTCTCCTCTTCTTTTCTTTTCTTTTCTTTTCTTTTCTTTTCTTTTCTTTTCTTTTCTTTTCTTTTCTTTTCTTTTCTTTTCTTTTCTTTTCTTTTCTTTTCTTTTCTTTTCTTTTCTTTTCTTTTCAAAACCCTTACCTTCCACCTTAGAATCAATAGTATGTATTCATTCTAAAGCAAAATAGTAAAGGCTAGGCAATGGGGGTAAAGTTACTTGCTCAGGGTCACATAGCTAGGAAATGTCTGAGGCCTGATTTGAACTGAGGACCTACCATCTCCAGACCTGGCTCTCTTATCCTTTGAGCCACCTAACTGACCCTTTTTTTGAGGTATTTTCTCAATCACTACATTATCTACACAAATTAAGTTCTTATCTTGCTCAGCCCTTCTTCCTCACTCTCTCCTCTTCCCTTATACTTCTGACTACTCTAGTCTCTACCCAACCTTTCAAGGAATAGAATATGGATTTAGGAAGGGGTAGCCTGAGACTTGAGTGTATTTGTGACTTTACTTTGGGTATATTTATGTAGCTCAGACTTTAGTCCAGAAATAAAAGTCAAGATCTGTTACAGGAAAAAAAATAAAGATATATTTCCTGACTCTGAGGCCAGTCCTCTTTCTAGTTTAACATTTTTAACTTCATTGAAAGTATAATTTCTAAACTCTGGATAATACGAATATCCCTGTAAATCATATTTCCCACATAAAAAGATTATTTGAGAACACTACCACTTTATTTGAACCACCATAATAGACCAAATGCTAACTTTAATTGTTTTACCAGCAAATATGTCTGAAAAAGAACTGCACATTTATTCAATTTTCAGTGAAACAAAAGTTGGATATGGGCATCTTCCCTTTAATAATTTTGTTCAATTTAGTAAACACTTATTAAGCATCTGCTATGTAAAGAGTCCTATGATAGCATAGGATAAGAGACAATATTTAGATTAAACATAGTTCCTACCCTAAGTAAGCCTATATACACAGTTCTTGCTTTAGGTGTTGTGCAAAAGAATTGTTAAGCAAATCTACATTCCAAAAACCCACCTAGGTTAACTTTATTATAAAGTACTATATTTTTGTCTCTCTCTTCAGTGCTCTGTGGACTCCCCAAACCCTACCTCTCCCTCCCCTAAAAAGCAAACCTAAAAAAAAACTCCTCTAAGTAAAAGCAAAGAACAGCTTGGCTTGAAGAAAGGATATCTTTGCCTTGCTCAGCCCACTCACCTGTGTGTAAGGCTAGTAGTATCTCTCTCCCTTCCCTTTGGAGATTAGGCATGTGTGCCCCCAGTCTCAACCTGTACTTAAATTGTGTGTGTGCCAGTGCCCATGGACCTCTCCCCTCAATGGCATGACCACTGACCTGTCTCCCTTCCTCCTTTCCCCACTGCTTCGATACATAAAAATCTCATAAATTATATTCTAGTAGTGGGGTGGTGGGTTAGTGGATAAGTTATACATTTATACATAGACTCTACAGTCTGATAAAAGGAGATAAGACAGAAACACAGATAACTTTAATATCAAATAGTCATGATAAAGTACATTCCATGCAAGGAAAGTGCTATCTATATAACATCTGAGGAAAGAAAGTTAATTAGCAACTAGGGAATCACAGAATCATACATTTGGAGCGAGAAGGGATTTTAAAAGTCATCTCTTCCAAACCTTTCTTTTACATCTGAGGAAAGCCAATAGTGGAGGCATGACTTGGGCAAAGTCACAAAGGTAGTAAATGGCATAGCTGAGTTTTGAACCCAGGGTTCTTGATTCTAAATTCAGTGCTTTCTACCACACTATCATGCCTCCAAACATCATTTGAGTTGGGTTTTAAAGGATAAATAGAAATTCAATAAGTGGTAAGGGTCTGGTGAAAGCATCCCAAGCATATAGAGCAAACATGGCAAACACTGCTAAATTGTAACATTTATGGAGACTCAGTCTACAGACACTTATCCTGTCAACAAGCATCTCTATTATGTGCCAGGAACTGGGCTAGGAAATGAGAATACAAATATTGTAAAAGAAACAATCCCTATTTTCCAGACTTTGCTTTATAATGGGGGTGAGAACTAGGACACATAAAAATATATGCAGAATATATATAAAAGAAATTAATACAAAGAATCATAAAGTATTTTGAGAGGACACAAGCAACTGAAGGGATCAGAAAATACAATGAAAAACTATCATAAATGACTTCAACCTCTAATTATACAAAAAGCCTGCTAGAAGTCCAAGGACAATAGGAAAAAAAGTCACTGGCAAAGCCAGCACTAGTTGTGGATGCACATTAAAGATCTACCCTTCAGTTTCTCTAGAAATATACTTTTCTTTAAAATTCTTTCTAGACTCTTGGGAAAAGGTCTTGGCAAAGGTGGACATGATCCATCAGGACAAAAAAAACCAGGAACCTTCCATTAAGGATGAATACCAGAAATTTAACAAAGAGTATTAGCATAGGGATATAAGGGCAATCTCCTCTTTCTTCCTGGTGAAGGAATTAGACTAAGGTGGTCCACTGGAAGTCCCCTCTTCAATCCCTGAATATCCCACAGACCCCACACCTCTGGTGGGAGGACTTGCCTAGCTCTTCTTGGGGCTGCTCATCCATTTATGGTGTCACATTGTTTGGTGAAGGGCATCTACCCTAAGCATATGAACACTTTCCTGGTAGAAGGGGCTGATGAGAATAATTTGTTCTAACAGCCCTGAAGGCAGCTGAAGCAGGCACCATGGTGCATGCACTTAAAGCTTGGTCAGACATCATCAATCCAACATTCATTGCTCATTCACTTCGTCTGGGGCCATCTCCAGGGGTCTTGATTTTTGTCTTGCCATTGGACTTTGATGACTCAGGAAGAGAGAGATGGAGGATGATGACTTTATTTTTAAACATTAGGGTGAAGAGTTGTCATTAAGATATTCAAAAGAGCATGTACAAAAAAGGGAGCATCTAGATGACTCAGTGGATTGAAATCCAGGCTCTGAGTTCATATCTGACTACAGACACTTCCTCTATCCTGAACAAGTCACTTAATCTCAATTGCCTAGCCCATCTCTCTCTTCTGCCTTGGAATTGATGCAGACAGAAAGTAAAGGTTTAAAGAAAACTTAGACTCCCTAAAAACCAAGATTAAAAAGAAAGTGGACACTATATTTCAAGAAATTATTAACCAACCAACCAATCAATCAATAATTAAGTACCTATTATGTGCCAGGAATTGCATTAAGTACCAAACATAAAAAAAGGAGCTGGCAATCTAACTGGAGGGGACTACATGCAAACAATATATACAGGATAAATAATAAACAATCAACATTAGAATTAAGAAGTATCAGGAAAAGCTTCCTGGAACTTTAGCTGGAGCCTAAAAGAATCCAGAAGGCAGAGATGAAGAGGAAGAGCATTTTAGGCATGGGAAACAACCAGTAAGAATGACTGTAATTGAGAGATGGAGTGTCTTGTTTGAGGAACAGCCAGCAGTGTCTCTGCATTGTTGAAGATGATGATGGAGAGTAAGGCATGAGAAGACTAGAAAGGTAGGAAATGTGGTTATTTATAAAGAGTTTTGAATGCCAAACAGTGAATTTTATATTTAAAATGAAATTGTAAGACATGCTAAGATATTGACAAGATAGATTTCCAACCAAGAATAACTTCTTCTGCAAAGCTGAGTTTCATTGTACAGGGTTACAAAAAGAATGGATTTTTAATGGAATAGAGGATTTTAAAATGTTTGTGATAAGATCAGAGCTGAGTAAGAACTTTAAAACAAAAATACAATAGTCCAGAGAAACCTAGAAAGAAAGATGTATTTGAGGACTCAGAAGGAGTTATATGATGATAAAATAATTCTAATAGTGCAACAAAGAGAGAAGCAACAAATGTCTCTTGTGAGCCTTAAATTCTAATCAATTCAATCAACATTTATGAAGTGCCTATGTGCCAAGCACTATGTTAAGTGCTGGGGATACAATTTTGAGGCAAAAGACAGTCCCTGGCTTAAAGGAACTAATATTCTTTTTAAAAAAAATTTTCAGTTATCTCCCAAGCATTGTTTTATTTAAAAATTTTTTTCCAGATTACATGTCAATACAATTTTAAAAAATCATTTTATGACATTTTATGATCCATATCTGGATTTAGATTCCATCAAGGAACTAACATTCTTATAGGAGAGATAATATGCAAACAAATACATATAAAGCAAACAATATGTATATGCAGGATAAATACTGTTGTTTTTCCTTCATTCCCCCCTCCCCCTCCCAGGACCAGTAACATCACAGCTTTTTGCAAATCAAGTGATTTGGATTTAAGTGAGGCCAAGTTGCATAATGTCATTAGCCTCCTTCTTTGTTCCTCAGTCATCAAAGTCCAATAACAAAACAAAAGTCAGGACAACTGGCAATAGCCCAGAATGTAGGTGTCTGACCTGGCTCTAAATGCTTTATAGTACCTGCTTCATAGCCATTGGAGCAAATTGTCCTCCCTCCTATTCTATAGGGGCAGGGCTGGGGGGAGTCTTCACATGCTTGGGGGAGATCACCCCCATCCTCCAACTCATGGGTTTGTGGCTTACCCTCAGCCTGGTTTAGCCTGTCTGCTGAAACAGTTGTACCAGGGTGTGACAGATTGGAGCCACAGGTGAGAATTGAGTGTCAGGTGGCCACCAAAGATGAATGAGTAGGCTTGTAAAGGGCTTACTTAGCAAGTTCTCACACCAGAGGTGCTAGTCCTCCTTCAACACCCATACACCTCATAGGATAAAAAGGAAATACCTAAAAGATAGAAAACACTGGAATTTAGAGGATTTGGGAACAACTTCCTGAAGAAGGTGGGATTTTAGTTGGAACCTAAAGGAAGTCTGAGGACTAATTACCTTCAAAGATTATTGAGAGTTCCAAAATAAAACCGAGGTCCCGGGGGTGAGTTGTTTTTGTTTTTCTTCAGAGGTTTAATACAGGAAAAAGAAGGAAGGATAAAATAAATATACTAGATGAGAGGAGAGTAGAACTTGCTAACATGCACCTCACAAATGAGGTACAGGGGAAGAAAAGCATACAGAAAGGGAGGAATAAAGGAAGTGGGCACCTATTAAACTTAACAGTGAAACAGGTGGGAGTGGATGGATTAATAACAGTGTGCTGTAAGTGTTTAACAATTGGCTTCTGGAGGAAAAATGTACAAGATACTCTTTTAAAGTTTAGTCTGAATTATTAACATTTTCTTGGTCATTTTCTTAAGGCTAGACAATCAACAAAACAGTAAATCAAGCCCTAATTTGTAGCGTTGGCTGATTTCCAAGGCATAAATGTAATTCCAAGGTAATTTTCACATCGAAAGTTGAATAATTGTCTTTTATGAACCAGTTCAGTTGTCTCCAATACACTCCTGGAATAGGAAGGATAGAAAAGAATAGGGAAAGAATAACTATAAGTAATTCAAATTTTCTAATCCTAAAGTGGGAGAATAAATGGTGAAAAGAGAAAAAGAAAAGTAAAGAACTAGAGTCTAAGGTTGCCACTTTTTTTATTTGACAAAATTTATTTAATTAATTTATTTACAACATTTTTCCATGGTTACCTGATTCATGTTCTTTCCCTCCCCTCTTCCCACCCCCTTCCTTTAGCTGACATGCAATTCCACTGGGTTTTACATGTGTTATTGATCAAGACCTATTTCCATATTATTAATATTTACATTAGGGTAATTGATTGGAATCTACATCCCCAGTCATATCCCCATGGAACCATGGAACAACAAACAATTGTTTTTCTTCTGTGTTGTTATTCCCACAGTTCTTTCTCTGGATGTGGATTGTGTTCTTTTTCATAAGTCCCTCAGAATTGTCCTGCATGATTGCATTGCTGCTAGTAGAGAAATTAAGGTTGCCACTTAGACAACTGAGGAATGAAGTTGCCATCTTGTCATAGAGTTGGAAAATGAGGAGAAAGAGAGATGATGTTAAGGGTTTTTGAGATAGAGGGTAAGAAGAGGTGGGTCATGTCAAAAGGCATTTTCTTAGTAAAGCAGAGGAATCCTCAACTGAGAGAAAGGAAGGCAGAGGAAGTAGGTTTGAGAAAAACAGAGTTAACTTTGGAAAAGCTTTCAATTTGTAAAGAATAAAAGGAATAGCAAATGGTCCAATGTATAGTATGAAGAAAGGAACAGTACAAGGCTGGAAAGGTAAAGAAGTGCCTGTTTGTGATGGGTCTTGAATGTCAGGCTAACAACTTTAAATTTTACTTGGTAGGCAAAATGAAGAGTTCTGAGCAGGTAAAAGATATTACTTCATAAATAATTGTTGTTCAGTTGTTTTTCAATATCCAACTCTTTGTGACCTCATTTGGGGTTTCTTGGCAAAGATACTGGAGTGGTTTGCCATTTCCTTCTCCAGATCATTTTACAAATGAAAAAACTGAAGCCAACAGTGTTGAGCGACTTGTCACATAGCTAGTAAGTGTCTGAGATCAAATTTGAACTCAGGTTTTCTTGACCCAGTCACTAATCTTGCTCTGCTGAGCCTTAGGTTACCCCCACCAACTGCTGCTTTTACTTGAACTCACATGCTACTGAATGAAACTAGAGAAAATCATAAGACTATGCTAACTAGATCCACCATAAATTTGTTAGATAATCTGGACTAGATCCCCATTGTGGCAAGGCCATCCTTTTATATCTCCCTGATTAACTCACTATTTCATTCATGACGGTAGCTCTTCCAAACTGTTTTTGTCCCTCTTCAAATTTTCCGTAGCTCCTTGCCTTTACTTCACTGAGGCCATTTGCTGAGAGCTCTTTTCTTCCCTCCTCTTCATATCACACTATTCAGATGCCTTTTGTAACCATAGTCCTTTCCTCCTGTATCATGTGGCTCTCCTCTTTGCCAATGCAAACCTCTCTGCATTCACAAATGATTCCATTCCTTCCCAGATTTTTTCAGCAAGTTGCTCCCATTATCATCTGATTCTCTCACTTATCTTGACTCTCTATTGACTGCTTCTCTATTGCCTATAAACATGCTCATGTCTCTCTCATCCTCAAAAAACTCTTATTTGATCCTTCTGGATAGTTATCATTTCATATCTCACCTTCCTTTTGTGGCTAAACTCCATGAGAAGACCATCTATAATTAACGCCTCCATTTTCTTTCTTCTCACTGTCTTTATAATTCTGACTACTTATAGCTATTTGCACGTTGTCTTCCTTATTAGACCATGACCTTGAGAACAGGGACTTTATATTTTCTGTACTCAGTATAGTACCTAGAAGATAGCAGGCACTTAATACTTGTTTTTAAAGCCTTACCTTCCTTTTAGAGTTAATACTATGTATTGGTTCCAAGGCAGAAGAGTGGCAAGGGCTAGGCAAGGGGGATTAAGTGACTTGCCTAGGGTCACACAGCTGGGAAATGTCTGAGGCCAGATTTGAACCCAGGACCTCTCATCTCTGGCTCTCAATCCACTGAGCCACCCAGCTGCCCCTGGCACTTAATATTTTTTAACTGTCTTCTTCTCAAATACTTCCTAGCACATTGCTTGTGCCTTTCATTTACACTTAGTACTACCTGAATACTATTTGAATCATAGCTATCTATGTTGTCCCAGCCTTAGATTTAGAAATTCCTTTGGAATATAATCTGTATCACATCTATTCTTGCATTCCCAGTCCCTAGCACAGTCCCTAGCACAAAGAAGATTCTTAATAAATAACTCCTGAACTGAATTGAGTTATCATTAAAAACCTTTGGATGCCACTGTACTTCAGATTTCATTTTTTTTTCACAATCTGCTGCAGGTTGGTAGCTTCCTGCCAGGGCTCAGAGAGGAGAACTAGAATTCTTTCAGGGTCATTTTTGTAAATTGGGAGGAACTGGGTGTTGTTGGGTGCGGAGCCAGGAGTATGAACCCTGCTGAGGAATGGAAAAGAGCTGGCAGGAAGCCCATGGACAGCAGGCTACCTAGGGAGATGATCCTGGACTCAGTTTTTAACAACAGGCAGTTTGTTCTCTTTCCCCTGCCTGGTTTCCTTCCCTGCTGGCTTTCATTCTAGCTTCCCTGTGTTCTTTGGTAATTCTACCTCTTTCAACAAATTTTTCAACTTACAACAGAAATCAAAATTCCTGTATATACTGTTTTCTATAAAACTGCATTTTAGTATGGTTTAGAAAGCCAAGATACAATTTCTTAAGCCCCTCCCTTCCTAACCCTTTGGAGTGAAATTCTCCTGACCTACATACTAAAATGGCTATTTTATCTTCAATTCACTTTTTATCAAGGTCTTCCCCTAAAAGGATGGCCTCTGACCTAGGATCTAAGAACAACCTTTATGGAAAGAGGATAGCAACCTTTCTCCAGAAATACCTACATTGAGGCAAAGAAAATATACCTGGGGAAGTAAGAATTTTCTTGTGAGTTATTCCTCTATTTACCTTGATCCTAATAGCTTTCTGGAAGGTTTTTGGGGAAAAAAGTATTCTTCTTTTGAAATGTCATTCCCAAGTTTTCAGATTTCCTTTCTTTACCATTCCTCTTCTTCCTTTTCTTCTCCCTTGTAGTTTCTTTGTCTCTTCCTGGATCATTTCTCATTCGTTTCTCTTTCATCTGTTTCAAATTCTTGACTTGCTTCTTTCTCATTTCCCTAAATAATCGTCTGTTTCATTGTTCAGGCAGGAGATATTATGAAACACTACAGAGTTTCTAGTTTATTAGTCACCAGGAGATTTGATAATCTCAGGATTTGGAGATTACTGTTTTTGATATCAGAGGTGGATCTCTAATCGAATTTACCTCTTAGCAACCCAGTGATCTCTTTGGTCTTCCTCCCATTGTTGTTCTTATGTTCACTCATTTACTTATTATAAAGTTTCAGACTCATTTCCTTCTTTTAAAGAAATTATTTATGTTTTCTGTTTCTCACATCACCATATTATCCCATGTATTCTCTCCCCCCATCTCTGAAGGCCATTGCATATGACAAATAATGAGTGTTTTTTTAGAGAGGAAATAAGAAATCTGCATAACAATGATACACTGAGACCAAGTTCAAAAACATGTGCAATGTGTAACATTTGTGGACTTCCCACTTCTATGAAGAGGTAGGTTGGGGGTTGTCTTCTTACATCTCTTCATTTGAGTTTATTTTATCTTAGTGATTTTGTTACATTTACTCTTGATTTTTGATGTGTCTTTCCATTTACATTGTAGTAGTTACCCTACAAAACTTAACTCCCTTAACTTCCATCTTAGAATCATTACTGTGTATTGATTTCGAAGTAGAAGAGGTGAAAGGGGTAGACAATGGGGGTTAAATGATTTGCTTAGGGTCATACAGCTAAGAAGGGTCTAAGGCCAAATTCAAATCCAGGATCTCTTCTCTCTAGTCCTGGTTCGAGATCCACTGAGTCACCTATTTCCCCCCTTCTTGGATTTGCTTACTTCACTGTGTAACAGGCTTTGGATTCATCATACACATAATTTCTTACAGTGCAGTAGTATTTCATTACATTAATGTACTACAATTTACTTAGCCAATCAATGGGCATCTATTTTGTTTCCAATTCTTAGTTATCACAAAAAGTGCTTATGTAAATACTTAAATATGTAAATATATAGGGATTTTTTTATCAATTGTTTTTTTGGGGGGTGTAAGTCCAGTAATAGAATCTCCAGTTCAAAGGGTGTAGATATTTTAGTCATTTTATTTGAATAATTCCAAATTGCTTTTTAAAATTATTGTACCATTTTAGAGCTCCATAAACAATGTATTAATGTGCCTATTTTGCCATAACCCTTCCAACATTGTTGACACTTTTTGTCATTTTTGACAATTAGTTGCATATGAGGTGAAACCTCAGAGTTGTTTTGATATAATGATTACCTAATTATATAATACAATTATATATTAATTAATACATATTTTTATTTGTCTTCTTATTAGTAATTTGGAGTATTTTTTCATGTGGCTGTGAATATTTTGTAGTTCTTTTGAGAACATTTGTTCCTATTCTTTGACCATTCTCTATTGAGGAGTAGCTATTAGTCTTATATTTATTAATCTTGGATACCAAACCCTTATCTGAGAAATTTGATAAAAAGATTTTTTTCTCATTTGACTACTTCCTTTCTTATCCCAGATGCATTAAAGCTGTCTGTATAGAAACTTTTCAGTTGTGAGCAATTGAAGTTCTCTATTTTCTTTTGCAATTACTTCTATCTTTTGTTTGGTTAAGAATATTGTGTCAAGGGAACCCTTTCCTCCCAGGGTCATGAACTTTCTGCTCATCCAAGCCAGTCCATTAGAGTGGCTGGAACACTCCAAGCAGGGGCCACAGATTAACAACCCTAGGATCATGACCTGGAACTAAGGGTTATGGGTTCAAGTGAGAGAGACTTTGATTGGTTTCTGAGATGTGATAGACCAGTGTACAGGGAAAGTAAGTGATAGGGATAAAGAGGACTATTAAAAAAATGAGACCATAGAGGAGATCAGGTTCTTTTCTGGAGGTCTTTGGCTGGAGGTCTTTCTGTGATTTGGGGTTGGTAGCTTGGGTGTCTCATGGGCTGGTAAGATTCGGGTGGAAGGCTAGGAAATATTTTTCTATTTTCTTTCCTCATTTCTTTCTTAGATTATATTAATATTAAAATTAAATTGTTAAAAGCTACTAACATCCTTATGACTTAAGGTTTAATTATTTTACAAATGGCGACCACAACAATCTTTTTTTTTTAACTAATATTATATTTCCAAACCAATTTCAAAATATTACATTTGGCATAATATTAATTTTCAATATTACATCTCTTACCCATATCTGTGAGTATATATTTTTCTTTTTTTAATAATATGAACTTTAGTATTAAGGTATATTGGTGAATATCCATTTAGAATGTATTGCAAAGCGTGATATGTGTTGGTCTAACTTTAATTTCTGCTGGACTGCTTCTCAGTTTTCCTAGCACTTTTTATCAAATAGGGAGTTTTTCCCTGGGTAATTTATGTT
Source organism: Monodelphis domestica (assembly GCF_027887165.1). Lineage (NCBI taxonomy): Eukaryota > Metazoa > Chordata > Mammalia > Didelphimorphia > Didelphidae > Monodelphis > Monodelphis domestica. The sequence continues at coordinate 232,204,178 of NC_077230.1, forward strand.
TTCCACTTTATCAAATATTGGATTATTGAGTTCTATTGTTTCTGGAATCTCCTTTGTCTAGTCTGCTCCATTGATCTATTTTTTTAACCATTACCAAATGTTTTTAATGAATGCTGCTTTATGCTATAGTTTCAAGTCTGGAAGTGCTTCTTTTAGTCATTTCTCTTGATATTCTAGATTTTTTGTTTTTTCCAAAATTTACTATTATTATGTTAAGCTCTGTAATATCCTCTTGGTAATTTGACTGGAATAGTGTCAAAAATGTAAATTAATTTTGGTAGCATAATGATTTTTATTATATTGGTATGACCTTGCCACAAGTACTGACTATACTTCTAGCTATTTAGATTGTTTAAAAATTTTTTTTCAAGGAGTGCTTTGTAATTGAATCTATAAAAGTCTTTTGTGTGCTTTGGGAAGCTGATCCCCAGATATATATGTACATTTTAAACCCTTATCTTCTGTCTTGGAATCAATACTGTGTATTGGTTCTAAGATAGAAGAGTGGAAAGGGGTAGGCAATGGGAGTTAATTGACTTGTCCAGGGTCACACAGCTAGGATATGTCTGAGGCTTGGCTTTCAATCCACAAGGCTGCCCACCTGCCCCCAGAAATGCTATTGATTTTTGAGAATTTATTTCGTAGGCTTCATCTTTGCTGAAGCTATTATCTGAATTATTATCCTTGCTGATTCCCTGGGTATTTCTTAGATAGTTTCTATATCATCAGAAGTCAGAGATAGTTTTATTTCCTTGTTGCCTATCTTTATTCCTTTAATTCCTTTCTCTTGTCTCATTCTTATTACTAACATTTCTAGTACTGTATCAGATAATTGTGAGGAGAATGATCATTTTTGCTTTATTCTTGTGTTTACTGGTAAAAGTTCTAGTATATTCCCATTGTATTAGATTCTTGCTTTGAGTTTTAGATAGATGGCTTTCATATTTTAGAAAGGTTTTCTTTGCTCTTATTTTATCAGTGAATTTTTAGCATAAAATAGTGTTGTACTTTGTCAAAGGCCTTTTCTGCATTTATTGAGATGATCTGATCATGTGGTTTGGGGTATTTTGAAATTTTGATGTAATTATATTGATTACATTCCTAATGTTGAACTGTCTTTGAATCTTTGGTATAAATCCCACTTGATCAGTTGCTGAAATCTATTTGATGGGATCATGTTTTTAAAAACTGAGTTAATATTCATTAATTATAATGCCCTATAGTTTTCTTTTTACATTTGATCTTTTCTTGGTTTTAGTATAAGGACTACATTTGTCTCATAAAAGGAATATAGTGGCATTCTTTCTCAGTTTTTGAGAATAACTTGCAAAATATAAACAATAACTTTTCTTTAAAAGTCTGTCACATCCAGGGTACCATCCCTCCAACCCCCCTTCCCTTTGGTAGTTCCTTTATAAATAGATCTTTTTCCTTTTCTGAGATTGGGTTGTTTAAACTCTCTATCTGGTCTTCTGATAGTTTGGATATATTTTGAAGATATTCTTAGTTTTGTTAACAGATGATTGTGCAGAACATATTCTAAATATTCTTTTTTATTCTGGTTTTGCTGTGATTTCACCTTATTCATTTGTTATTTTATTGATTTTCTGTTCCCTTCTTTTTAATAAGATTAGCTAATGGTTTATCAATTTTATTAGTCTTTTAAAAAACTTTTAGTTTTACTTATCATTTCAATGGTTTCTTGTTTCCAATCTATCTATTTCTGTTCCAATTTTCACTATGTCCTTTTTTTGTGTTTATTTTGCACTTACTTATCCTTTAGGGGTGTATGGGGTGCTCAGGGAGGGGTAGTATCTCTGGTATGGAGGGCTTGTCATGCCCTCCTAGGGCAGCTCTTCCAGCCTCTGACCCCCACCTGACACCCAGCTCTCACTTGTGGCTCCCAGTAGCTGCTAGCATGTGGCAGCGGCCACACCCCGGGCAACGGCTTCGACAGGCCGGCCAAACCTTGTGAGGGTAGCCATCGGGTCATCGACCCATGGTGAACCAGGGCTTTGCTCACCCAGCATGTGAAGACTGCTTCAGCTGAACAGACGGAAGAAACCAATAAGAAGGTTCAACGGCTGAGAGGGCGATGCAGCAAAGCACTGTGGAGTGCTTAGGGCGTGTTGGAGCACAAAGGACAACATGGCCATCCAATGCAGCTGAGGAAGTCTCCAGACATAACAATTTTTTGTAACACTGGACCCAGGCTTCCAACGCCAAGAGAGTGGGACTGTCTCTGTGCATCGTCTTTTCCACTTAAATCTCTTTCACGCACAAGTATCTTTGTGCATACTCATCTATCCTAACCCTGTCCACCCTCTTCAAGACCTGTGGCGATGGGGGAGTGGCGACGCAACAGGTGGAGGTGACCACTGGCAGTTGTAGTCACGATCCTGCACGTAGGCGGCCCACGGACCAGTGGTCGCTTGGCCCTGTGGGCAGCAGGGACATTCGGCAGCATCCTGGGCGACTGAGCAGCCCTCTCTAGGACAGCACTGCTCACCCTCCTGCCCTACAAACACCCGGTCAGCACACCGCGGCTGGCGGGTCATCCCTTTAAGCGGTTGAAATCAAAGAAAAAATACAAAGAAACTCCTACTAGGAGGATGGAACATGAGGACATTACTTGATAGAGAGAATACCCCAAGACCTGAGAGAAGAACAGCTCTAATCGGTAAAGAACTGGCGCGATATAACATTGACATCGCAGCCCTTAAGCAAAACACGTTTACCAGAAGAGGGATCACTCAGTGAACCCACCACTGGATACACCTTCTTCTGGAAAGGTAGAGCCTCAAATGAAGGCAGAATTCATGGTGTTGGCCTGGCCATCGAGACCAGTTTGCTCAAACAGCTGCCAGACTTGCCTGTGGGCATCAGCGAGGGGCTCATGAAGATCTGTTTGCCTCTCAGCAAAGACCGGTACACCACAATCATCAGCACATATGCCCCAACACTGACCAGCACAGAAGAGACCATCGAGCAGTTCTACTCTGACCTGAGTGCCTTCCTGCACTCAGTGCCCACAAATGACAAGCTGATACTACTGGGAGACTCCAACGCCTGCGTTGGACAGGACCATGAAAGATGGAAAGGAGTACTTGGCAAACACGGCGTGGGCAAAATGAACAACAACAGCCTACTGCTACTCAGCAAATGCTCAGAGTTCGAACTCACCATCACGAACACTGTGTTCAGAATGGCAAACAAATATAAAACAACGTGGATGCACCCAAGATCAAAACCGTGGCATCTCATTAACTACATCATTGTACGCCGGCGAGACATCAAGGATGTAAAGATCACCAGAGCCATGAGAGGAGCTGAATGCTGGACAGACCACCGATTGGTTAGAGCGACTCTTCAAATGCGCATTGTGCCTCGCCATCCAAAATGCGCCCAGACAGTTCGCGCATTTTACAACGTGAGTCGTCTTAGAGATCCATCTTATTTGCAAACATTCCAGTCCTGCCTGGACGACAAGCTGTCTGCCAAGGAACCACTCACTGGAAGCTCAACCGAGAAATGGAACCAGTTCAGAGACGCAGTGAAGGAAACATCAAAGGCAGTCCTAGGCCCAAAACAACGCAACCACCAGGACTGGTTCGATGAGAACAACACTGCTATTGAAGACCTATTGAGCAAGAAGAACAAAGCCTTTATGGAGTGGCAAAATAACCCAAACTTTGCTCCTAAAAAGGACAGATTCAAGTCTCTCCAAGCCACAGCACAGCGTGAGATCAGGAAGATGCAAGACCGATGGTGGGAAAAAAGGCAGAAGAAATCCAGTGGTTTGCTGATATAAAAAACTACAAACAATTTTTCAGTGCCCTCAAGACTGTCTATGGGCCATTAAAACCCACCACCACTCCCTTGCTATCCTCTGACGGTGACACTCTCATAAAAGATAAAAAAGGCATCAGCAACAGGTGGAAAGAACACTTCAGTCAACTTCTCAACCGACCCTCTTCAGTCGACCATAGTGCCCTTGACCAGATCCCCCAAAACCACACCATTGAACAACTTGATGTCCCTCCTTCAATAGAGGAAGTCCAAAAAGCCATTAAACAAATGAGTGCAGGCAAGCACCCGGTAAAGACGGGATCCCAACCGAGGTGTACAAGGCCTTAAATGGAAAGGCGCTCCAGGCATTCCACATAGTGCTGACCAGCATATGGGAAGAGGAAGACATGCCCCCAGAACTCAGAGATGCCTCCATCGTAGCCCTATACAAGAACAAAGGCTCACAAGCAGCCTGTGACAACTACAGAGGCATCTCACTACTCTCCACTGCTGGAAAGATCCTCGCCCGTGTTATACTCAACAGACTCCTGTCATCTGTTTCAGAGCAGAACCTGCCTGAATCACAATGTGGCTTCCGACCAGATCGCAGCACCATCGACATGGTCTTCACGGTGAGGCAAATGCAGGAAAAATGCCTTGAGCAGAACCTGAGTCTCTACATTGTCTTCATAGACCTGACAAAGGCGTTCGACACAGTGAACAGGGACGCATTGTGGGTGATCCTCAGCAAGCTCAGCTGCCCAGAAAAATTTGTCAAACTGATCCAGCTCTTTCATGTCGACATGACAGGGGAAGTCCTATCTGGTGGAGAGACTTCCAATCACTTCAATATCTCCAATGGCAAGAAACAAGGCTGTGTCCTCGCTCCGGTACTATTCAACCTATTTTTCACCCAAGTATTATGACATGCTGTGATGGATCTAGACCTGGGTGTCTACATCAAATACCGACTGGATGGCTCACTATTTGACCTTCGCCGCCTGACTGCAAAAACAAAGACAACAGAGAGACTCATCCTGGAAGCTCTCTTCGCAGATGACTGTGCTCTCATGGCCCACCAAGAAAATCATCTCCAAACCATTGTGGATAGGTTCTCCACTGCAACAAAACTGTTTGGCCTGACAATCAGCCTCAGCAAAACAGAGGTGCTGTTCCAACCTGCACCAGGGAGGCCAATGAACCAGCTGTGCATTACAATCAGTGGCACGCAGCTCTCTAACGTCAACACTTTCAAGAACCTGGGCAGCACCATCGCCAACGACGGGTCCCTAGACCACGAGATTAATGCCAGGATCCAAAAGGCCAGCCAGGCACTTGGGCGGCTGCGCTGCAAAGTCCTTCAACACAGAGGTGTAAGCACTGCGACGAAGCTCAAAGTGTATAACGCAGTGGTCCTCAGCTCGCTCCTGTACGGTTGTGAGACATGGACACTGTACTGGAAGCACATGAAACAGCTGGAGCAATTCCACCAACGCTCTCTCCGGTCAATCATGAGGATCCGATGGCAGGACCGAGTCACCAGCCAGGAAGTCCTCGACAGAGCTAACTCCACCAGCATTGAAGTCCTGGTCCTCAAAACCCAGCTACAATGGTCTGGACACGTCATCCACATGGACCCACAGCGAATACCAAGGCAGGTATTCTATGGTGAACTGTCAGCTGGACTCAGGAAACAAGGCCGACCAAAGAAAAGATTCAAGGATCAGCTAAAGTCCAACTTGAAGTGGGCTGGCATGACACCAAAGCACCTAGAACTCGCTGCCTCTGACAGAAGCAGCTGGTGAACCCACATTAACCATGTCGCCACCACCTTTGAAGATGAGCGACGTTGACGTCTTGCCACTGTGCATGAACGCCGCACCTCCTGTAACAACTGGAGTCCCATGCCCCATGTGCCACAAGCTGTGCGCCTCAGCCTTTGGACTCCAAAGCCACATGAGGCTACACCATAGATGAAACTGCACAAAGACAATAGTCATACTCAATCACCGAGAGACTACCACTAATTATCCTTTAATTTTAAAAAATGCATATTCAGTTTATTTTTTCTTGTTTAAAATGTATGATTTCAAGGATATGATTTTTCCCTAAGGATTGTTTTAGCTGCATCTCAGAAATTTTGATATGTTACTTCATCATTGTTATTTTTCTTTACCATAGGTATTGTTTATGTGATTTGATTTTTAGCCCATTCATTTTTTAAGATCTCATTGTTAAATTCTGTGTAGGTCTATATCATTTGATTGTGGACCCTGAACCAATTTCTATTTTCATTGCATTATTGTCTATTAAGGATGTATTGATTAGCTCTGATCTTTTATCTCTGTGTCCTAGATCATGGTCAATCTTTATAAAATTTCCATATGGTATAGAGAAAGATGTATATTCTTTGTTGTTGTTCAGTCATGTCCAACTCTTAGTGATTCTATTTGAAGTTTTCTTGGCAAAGATACTGGAGTGGTTTGCCATTTTCTTATTCAGTCCATTTTTTATAGATGAGGAACTGAGGCAAATAGGGTTAAGTGACTTGCCCAGAATCACATATCTAGTAAATGTCTGAGGCCAGATTTGAAATCATGAAGATGGGTCTTCTTGACACTAGCCTCAACCCTCTATTCATTGTGCTACCTAGTTGCCTGCATTCTTTAGTTGCCCCATTTAGAAGAAACTATAAGTTTTTAAACTTGTTTTTTTCTGTTAAGACTTTTCTCAAGCTGATAGACTGATATTGAGGTCTCCTTTCACTAGTTTGTTACTATTTATGACTTCTTGGAGCTCAGATATTTTCTTTATGAATTTGGATGTTAAGACATTTGGAGTAGTACTGATATTGATTTGTTGTCTAGGAATTCTTTCAGCATAATATAGTTTCCTTGTTTATCCTTTAAAATTTTTGAATGTTTGTTTTTGTTTTTGATTTGTCTGATAGGATGATGGCAACTCCTGCTTTTTTTTTTTATTTACTTGATGCAGAGTAAATTTGTTTCCATCCCCTTGAGTTTATTTTGTGTCTTAAAAAAATTTTTTTTGGGTAAGCAACAGATTATAAGGTTTTATTTTCTTATTCAGTTTGTCATTCTAATCTACCCATTCACATTCAAAGTTATAATAGTTAAGTTTATGGTTCCCTCTATGTATCTCTAAAATATTTTTCCCCAAGTTATGATTTCCCTCCCTTCAGCCTTAAACACAGTTACTTTCATTTTTTTTTAAAGGTGTCCCTATTCCCACTGGTTCTTTTCTCCTTACTCCTGATACTTTCTTCTCATTACTCGCTTTCCCATTAGGGCTTTTTTATTCCTCTTTTCTGCTTTTATGTGGTTATATATTTCTACCCACTCCTTTTTCCTTTCTTTTAGTTAAGTAGGTCCCCCTTTTCTCTTTCCCTCAGTCAGTCTTGTTCATTAATTTCATTTTTTGCACCCCTTTTGAAAAATGATTTTATTCCCTTCATTATCCATCTTCTTTGTTCTAAACTCATTCTCTGATTCATGAACCCTGTATCACCGGATCTCTTTCTTTTCTCTATGTTCTTCATATAACCAAAGATTCCAAGGAATTTATTCTAGGCTCTGCCTTCCAGGTGCTTTCTAACACAGACTTGTAGATCTTGTCCTATGGATTCTTCTTTTCTAGTGCTTCACTTTCAAAACAATGCCAATTATTGTAGTGTTGCAGGTGTTAAAGAAGACATTGCCCCATGGTAAGACACCTCCTCCTCTATTCTTGTCTTTAGATTTGGCTGGAAATCTCTCTGGGATCATGCTTTCTTTGTACCTTAGAAGCTTCTCCCATTGTGCCTCGTCCCCCTTTCAAGGATAGAACTCAGGACCTTCAGCTTATGAGACTGATGGGCTGCCTATGAAGTGGGGCACTTTGTAAAGTGAGTCTGGACACTCAGAAGTTCAATTAATGGAACCAATATTATTTATTAGTAATATATACCTAACTGGCCAGGGCAACCTTCCTAGTGAAAGTTGCACCGGTCTGAAATTACAATGTAGTTTTTATAGGGTGTAAAATACAAAGCAAACAATGTTCATTATGAGATATAACCTTGTTGGAGCAAGCAGCCTTATCATCTAGAAGCTATATTGGTCAGTGGCATGGGGTGCAAGTCATTCCATACATATCTCATCCCAGCTGCCTGCACTAAGGGAGTTATTTTCTCATGGATTCTAACTATTCTGAGCTGGCTGACCTTCACAGGAAAGCTCAGTTCTGATTTCTACTTTCCCAGGGGAAAATGAGATTCTTCTGGTCAATGACTTAGTTTATCTCACTTCTCCTACTGTGCTAAGAAGGCACTCAGCTTTTGCTTAGCCCCACCTAACTAGGATTGTCATTTACCTTAGGGTCCATTATTCAGTCTGAAACTGCTAGCTTGAGATTCCCTTCAGGGTAGATTCTCATGGGAACAGGGAACCAGTAAATGCTTTGGGGTCTCCAGCTTATCAGCTAGTCCTAAAACTTGGGGTTCATCAAATCTTTCTAGACTACAAGTTTGGGGTTTCTAGATTCCATGTTGACAATGTCATGTCCCTGGGTCTGCTTATTCAGACTCCCATTAGTGTGAGAAGTTGGGGAGGGTGGTAAGTGAAGTTAGTATCAGTTGCTAGTTTTTTTTTAACCTTCTTTTGGATTCTTGGTGTCCTAGACCAGTGATGGCAAATCTTTTAGAGAAAGAGTGCCTGTCCCCCTGCCCCCCCCCCCCACACAGGGGAGGGAGGAAGTGCTCCCATTGGACTTCTGGGCAGAGGGGTGGGTGAAGTCAGGAATGTCCTATTCCATTACCCAAGGGGATACCGTTTAGAATTTCTGGGGTTCAAGGTACCTACTTTTCTAGTGCACTGTTCTTTCTTCCACCTTCACCCCTATTCCCAATCTCAACTGAATTCCCCTAACTGCCATTATTCCTAGTTGGAATCCTGTTTACATCTATAACCCTCCTAGAGCCCTAGAAGTGGGCAGATGATAATCAAGTGGCTAAAATGACAGTATTATTAACCTCTTAAGATTCTAGTGTCTATTTGTGATTATAAAAGGAAATGAACAGGAAACATTCTGCTTTTATGTTTCATATAGAGATAAGGAAGACTTGGCTCAAAAGCAGTTCATGTGAAGAATTGGGGCTTTTAGCAAACTGCAAGCTCTAAGTAAGGCAGTTAAAGCTAATGTGGTCTCAGGCTGAATAGTGGAAAAAGTGACAAATTTGGAAATCAGAAGTTTAGCACTTACTGTGTGACATTAGACAAGTCACTTTATATTTCTGGGTCTCAATTTCTTCGTCTGTAAAATGAGGATCTTGGACTAAATAACTTCCAATATTCCTTCCAGCTCAGCTCAAGCACAACCTTTTATGTGAACACTTTCTTGATCTCTACTAGCTTCTAGTGTTCATTCCTTTCCTTCCACAAATATACTTAAATAGGTATATGTTGCATCCTTTATTAGAATGTAGGCTTCTGAGGGCAAGCACTTTTCATTTTTTATATCAAATACTTAATATCCCTTGGCAGACAGTAGATACTTCATAAATGTTTGTTTATGGGTTGATTATATCTTATGACCTTAGGAAAAAGTACTAGAAACCATCCATAAAAAGATCATTGAAGGAAATGGAACTGTTGTTTTGGAGAAAAGAAGACTCAGGGGCACATGATAGCGGTCTTTAAATATTTTAGGTATCAAAGTATAAGATTGTTAAAGGTCTTCCTAACCATTAGAAGCTCTTAAAAAATGGAATGATCTTCCCTGGGATCAGTAGGAGGTAGCTACTTGGGAATGTAACAGATATACTTTAGTATTGGTTCTAAGGCTTTTAGAGAAGTAGCAAAGGCTTGACAACTGGGGTCAAGTGCCTTGCCCAGTCACACATCTAGTAGGTGTCTGAGGTCAGATTTCAACCTAGAACCTCCTATATAAAGCCCTTTTTCTCTACCTGCTGAACCACCTACCTTAGATAATTTAATTGTGTGCTTTTTGGTTCTGCTACCAGTGAGAATTTAAATCTTTTCTTGTGAATCTAATTTGCTATGTCCAAGATGCAATTGAAGTGGAACTAGAGATCAGGAAAAGAGAATAAATGTGGAAAGATCTGGGAATCATTTGTATTGAGATACTAATTGAATTTGTAGGAACTGATAAGATTACCAAATAAGGTAATATAGTTGCAAAAGAGAAGAGCACTCAGGACCAAGTCTTGGGGAAAAGGACAGTTAGTGGGCCTGACCCAGATGATTGAACACTGGAAACTGAAGTAATTTGACAGATCTGAGAACTGGAAGTGAGGAATGTTATGAAAATCAGCAAATAAAGCTAAGGGACAATCTCATTTTAAACCATGCAGTCAATATTGGATTGGGGCTTATGTCCAAGCAGGAAATATTTTGGGCCTGAGGAACTCTTAAACTATCTGAAATAATAGTCCGATTTTTTTTTTTTGGAGGGGGATGCAGTGGGGGTGGATTTGAACCCATTCCCAAAGTGTATTTGGCTTTAGGCAGTATATGCTGTTTTGTGCTTTAGGAAGCGGAATAACTGCAAGGTAGCGTTCAGGAATTATTTCAACATTTGCTTCCCAGGCACACCCAAAACCTGTTTTAAATAGTATGATGTGCATTAAATACGAGAAAGGTTGGGACATATTTCCCTTTACTTGACTCCACCTCTATTTCTGAGGCTATCCAGGGGCCAGAGCTGGGCTAGATTATGTGAAAAGCTAAGAGAGGATCAGCACAGCTTGGGTCCTTTAAGCAGGCTGGGAGGGAGGAAAAGAGGGAAGTGTTTCAGAGGCCCCACCTTTCATTCCAGCAGAGTGGACAGCCAGAACTAGCATGAGTCAGAGGCACCAAAGCTTGGATTCCCAGAGGTGAAGAGGATCATAAAGAATTTTCTCTGCAGTCAGAATCTACTCTTTTTGGACACACTGCTCCTCTCATACTTTTGGTGCAACCTCTGAAGGGTCTGGGCTCCCTCAGTCTGCCCTTTTTGGTATCGGGGTGAGGGCTGGGTTTCCCTGATGTATGGTAAGAGCCCGACATGTGCTGTACTTCTTTTTTGCATACAACTCGCAGGTAAGGAGCTTTTATTCTGGCTGTGCCTTTCTCTCATGCCGTCTTCCGGCCATTTAGTTGGTGAGTTTAAGAATCCCTAGGAATTTATGTCAGTGAGGCTGAACCAGAGTTTTCTTTGGTTTGTCTCCACTGAAACCCAAATTAGTGGGTTGCTTTTTGGGAACTGCCTTTGGACAAACGGGTTTAGGTGTGTTCTGGTTGCCAGTGATTCAGATACACTGAGTGCTTTCTGATCTCAGGTTACACATTATTTTCTTCTTGACTATTATCAGACTATAGCCCCAGAAAAGATTTGATTCAGTGGGTTGCAGGTAAATGTGTCCTCGGTTTTGCTGTTACAGACACATGAAGCGCTGTGGTTTTGAAACTATCTGGTTTTGAACAAGCACACAGCCATTTGTGAATACATATTCCTGAGAAGCACATGAGAAGCAGTAGGGTATAGTAGAAAGGAAGTGGATTTGAAGTTAGAGGAAATGAGTTTGAATATTTGCTTCCTATGTGATTGTGGGCAAGTTACTTTAACCTTCTGGGCTTTGATTTCCTTAACTGAAAAAAGGAGGGCACTAGATTAGATGATATCGAAAATGCCTTCCAGCTCTAGATCTTTTGATGGCAAAAAATATTAGTGGTATAGTAGCTCCAAGTAAATATATTCCAGAATACTTTAGTGTTTATTTTTGGAACTCCTGTAGTATTAGGAACTACATAGAATATGTAAGAAAATTTCTCTCTTGTGAAGGCAATATTAATGACTTGTAAAACAAATACAATATCCATAACCAAATATCACAAAACTTAGGTTTTTTTTCGGTCTTGTTTTCACTCTCCAATATTTCTAATTTGATAAAAAAAATTTCTACCTGGGAAGTGAGTGTACAGCATGCCAGGCTGCTTTATAATAATGTATGACTGGCATTTTTTTTTTAACCTTTAACTTATCATAGGGCATAGAAGTGTTCTGAATTCCAGGAATGTAAATTTGGTCAAAGGGACATCCCAGTTTTGACTGCTTAACCTATCTGGCCTGTTATGTTGGGAGCACTTCAGAATTCCATGAAGACCCACTTACAGAATTGGGAGGAAAGTGCTTTATTGAGCACCATATCAATATATTCTATTACTATTAGCAGAACAATGTGGTTAGGAAGGTTTTTTTTTTTCCATAATGCATCTTTTTTCTTGAATCTTCTCCATTCCATTCTTTGCAGTTGTTTGGCACATAGCAGCTGTGGAAGTTTATACCTCCCGAGTAGTAGAGGCTGTTAATGGGACAGACCTTCGGCTAAAATGCACTTTCTCCAGTTTCTCCCCTGTGGGTAATGCCCTAACGGTAACCTGGAATTTCCGTCCCCGAGATGGGGGTGCTGAGGAGTTTGTAAGTAGATAATCATTTTCCAAGGAGTTCTGGGTGGAATAATTTATGGCAAGTTCCTCTTGTTCTTTTTGTAATTACTCTTGGGGACCAGAGAGTGAAAATTCCCAAGAGGACAGCCTGAGAAGAATTAAAGGCAGGTAAACAAGAATTTAATAGCTTCTTAAGGAACAGTACACTTAGCAGAAAAGATGAAGCATTGACTAGGCTTAGTGGCATTCTCTTCGAATTCCTACTATCCAGCCATGTAGGACCAAATAGAAAATGAAAAAGCTTCTCTGCAATTCCCTCGTTCTAGGTGTTTTACTTCCATGAACAGCCCTACCCACCAACTGCTGGACGTTTTAAAAATAGGGTGGTCTGGGACGGAAATGTAAACCGGAATGATGTCTCCATCATCATCTGGAAACTACAATTTAACGACAATGGGACATTTACCTGTCAGGTGAAGAATCCACCAGATGTTGATGGGGTGATAGGGGAGACTCGACTCAGTGTTGTACAGACAGGTAAGTGAACTGAGGGATTAAAGTGGGAGATTTTTTGGAAGAGAGGATTCCATGATGGCTGCTAGAAAGACTGGAGGGAAGGGAGGGGGGAAAAGACCTTATTCTATAGAATTAAGTGATAGAGAGGTAGAATGAAGAACTCTGAGGCAAAAATAAACATTTGAGCTCAGATTTGAAAAGAAATAAAAGTAGATGAGTCAAAGGGATTTAGGAAAATTATTACAAAACTGTTTAGGTGGGGGGCAGCTGGGTAGCTCAGTGGATTGAGAGCCAGGCCTAGAGATGGGAGTTTCTGGGCCTCACATACTTCCTAGTTATGTGACCCTGGACAAGTCACTTAACCCCCATTGCTTAGCCCTTACCACTCTTCTGTCTTGGAACCAATAAACATTATTGATTCTAAGGTGGAAGATAAGGGTTTAAAAAACAGCATCAACAACAAAAAAACCTGTTTAGGTAGAGGGGGAGAATATATGGAAAGAAGAGAAAAGAAATATAAAATTTATAATATTACCTTATGGGGGGGATAGACCAGAAGATAGTAATGAATAAAAAAAGTGAATAGAAAGCAATGAGATTTGTGAAAAGGTATATTTCCTCTTTTCACACAAAACCTAGTTTAAAATGTGCCCTTAAAATAAATTGGATAGGAAAGTGAGATAGGTTATGGGAAGAGAGAAAAACTAAAGGAAAGAAGGGGTACATGTTGATCTGAAGTAGTTTTCTTGCAGTTTTGGGCACTAATCTAGCCCATGCCTCTTTTGAATCATTCTGGAAAGGCTTAACCCTTGGTAGTAAAAGCATTTTGCATGTAAATTGGGGAAGATTTATGATGCTGAAAATTCAGCTCTCTGTATCTTGGAGAATTTCCATGATCTGTATTCTTAATATATCCTTTTTCCTTTGTGCAGTACGTTTCTCTGAGATCTATTTCCTGGCTCTGGCCATTGGCTCTGCCTGTGCACTGATGGTATTAATAGTAATTGTGGTGGTCCTCTTCCAGCACTCCCGTAAAAGACGGTGGGCCCATAGAGGCCATGTGGCAGTGGAGACAGAATCAACGTAAGACTGGGTAATTCTGGAAAAATTTCTAACACCCTTTCATGGTGACTCTCATAGTGTTGCCATACATAAAGACCTTACTTTATTTATTAAAAAAAATTTTTTTTAAACCCTTACCTTCTGCCTTAGAATCAATACTGAATATTGGTTCTAAGACAGTATAGTGGTAAGAGCTAGGCAATGGGGATTAAATGACTTGCCCAGGGTCACAAAGCTGGGAATGTCTAAGGTCACATTTGAACCCAGGACTTCCCATCTCTAGGCCTGGCTCTCAATCCACTGAGCTACCCAGCTGCTCCTTTATCTTACTTTAATCAAGCAAAAAAAGTAAAAATTGATAATAAGAAATTAAATAGAAAAGTTTTTGCTTAATTTGGAAGCTGTAAATTAAAACTCTAAGTGTTCATGAAATAGAAGGTGAAGAAAAATAACTGGAAAATAAAATGTAGTAATCAGTCTTGACCCAGTATAGGTATGTCTCTATAAAGCCGAGAGAAACCCACTAGTGGTTTTGTAACATTTTCCTTCTCAAGAATGGAGAACATATATGATGATGACAGCATGGATCCAAGGCACAATGTCCTGCTATACTGTGTTATACTGTGTCACTACTCATTGCAGAATATACTTTGGTATTGATAAGTTTTTGATTAATGTTAGTAGGCAGAAGCAAATATATTTTTCATTTTAGTTTTTGCTTTGTATCTCAGGTAATTGAACAAGAAGCTCTAAGATATGTTGGGATTCATGGAAACTTTCCTTCAGCTACTCCAGTAAAGATCTATTCGAACCAACTCTGCTAATTCACATCCATCCTGATATGCTGCCTTAGGCCCTCATGTGCCAGTGCAAGACTCTTCTTGAGGAAACATTGCCAAAATGTTCTCATTTTGCCTTTATCAAGATTTTATTTAAATCCCGTGCCATCAAGCAGAATGAAAATGAAACACCATATTTCCTTCTGAAGATGAGGAGACAAAATTCTTGTATTAAATCTGATATATGGGTTCTCTATTCTCTCATGTCCTTAATCAAACAGTTAGATAAATCTCACAGTTGTTTCTGTGTTTCACCAGAAGTAATATGAAACTTCAAACTGTTGGTTTGAAAAGAATAATGATGTGCTGAGAAATTGCTGACTGCTTAGTTTAATGTGATTTTGCAACTGAAAGGCTCATATTGAGGCATAAAGCAAGTTATCACTGGAATTCAGAAGATGAGCATCACAACTCTGGGATAAGGGATAGAAGATTGTAAAAAGGACCCAAAAGTGGTGGAAATTTTATTTAGTATTATGTACAGCTCTGAAAAAGTAGGTACATTGCTAAAGAGAAAGAACTTTTTTTGGTTTGATTTTTTGTTTTGAGTGTGGAATAAAAGGGAATTCTAAATCTAGGTTTCATTATGGTTGATCCAGAGTGATGATGAAAGATATTTCTTTTATGAATTAGTACATCAGTAGTTTAAAACTAACTTTGAAAGTAGGCCTCATTTTCAAGGAGAGTACCTCTTAAAAAATGTCCAGTTTTCAGTTTTCTTTCACTTGTAAGTCACAGTAACATTTAATGTGTAGATGTGGAAGTTTAAATACAAGTGGACAATACAGTTTGATTGTTGGCACGACTTCATCTTTAGTTAGCAGACATATTTCTTTTAACAAATGAAATTGGTCTAGGGAGACTATTTCCTAGGACTTCCAAATATCCTACTTTAAGCTATATTTAAAGACAACTTCCAAGATTTTTATAGAAGATTATTTGGGTTTAGGTTTCTATTACTTTTAACCCACATTTTATTTTAAAAAATTAAATATCTTAAAGTATTATTATTAGTTTTCTGCAGATAGATGGTTTGGATAGTATTGTATAAATGAAAAATTATATTTTTAAAAAATAACTTACCTTAGTCTTGATTCCAGAAAAACTGGTAGCTTGCTTGTGTCTTGGTTAAAACATACAAAGAGAAAATTTTGATTTCTTATTTGGATAGCTATCCTACTGGCCCTTTTTGTATTGTAATTTATTTTTTATTAAGCTATATATACTCATTTGAATAAACACTACCTTTAGTAATAAAGCATCTTTCATTATTTTCATATAGAAAAATAAGAGTTTAAAGAATATTAAAAAAAGTCAGATGGGATGGGAGGAAATGAAGCTCTTAATTGAAATAAAGTAAAAATTGTCTTAAGAAAAATCACTGAAGGTGGATATTACTAGATGAATAAATTAGGTTTGATTTCCATCTCTGCTCTTTGCTAGTCTACAAAGGACAATGACACTTAGCTTCTTGACTGTTTAGAGGTTAAGGAAATATGTTGTCTGTTCTCCACCAATATTTTTAAATTAATCTAAAAGCATTAGGCAAAGTTACTAGTTCCTATGCCTCTAATGAAGCAGGGTAAGTCTGAAAATAGGAAGCATCTTAAAACTTAAGGGATGTAATGGAAGAGTTAATAGTCAGAAAATCCTTATTTTAGTACTGGTTCTACCACTTATTTGCCATATGACAATGAGAAGTGACTTCTGTTTCTTAATTTCTTCTTATATAAAACAGGGGAGTTGGCCAAGATAGTCTCTGAAACCCCAGCTTTATCATTCTGTTCTCTAGATGCTAAAACATATTTTTGCTTTCATCTCACTTTCTTCAATAGAAGGCCTGGAATCAATAAAAATCTGAACAGTGTTTGACATAAGGTACATTCCCCCCCCCCCCTTGAAAGTCCTGTCATCATCCTTCTTTTATATACTTCAAGCCTAGAGATAAATGGAATGACTGCCTTATTGCTACAAGGTAAAGGTAAATTCCACTTTCTTTTCTAAGATGATATTCCCTCAATAGCATAAATATTTATTGGTTCCTGCCCTGGAAGGGCACTGATGTCTGCTATGCATGTACAGATTCTCAAGGGAGGCAGGGGGAGTGGTGGCCCTTAGGCCAAGGCAGCAGCTCTGTCAGGCCCCTTCCAAATGTGACAAATACACTGGGAGTCTGTTCCCAACAGGTAGTTCTGGTTCCCCGACTAACATCCACCTAAGGCCAATAAAGGCCTTTCCGCTCAAGGCCATGAGCCAATGCCGCGGAACTCCCTTTCCCCAGGCATTCAAAGTAGACTGCTTCATTCTCCGATAGATGAAGAATGTGCCTGCCCACTTCGAGATGGATGTTAGGCATTTTACAGAGTGCTCAGGTGAGTAAGGTTGCAGAACCACAACGCGTTCCCATGACAACCCCGGCGGCCATCTTGGTTTCCATTGGCGTCCGCCCTTCCTATCCGTCACTTCCGGTATCACCTGTGTAGGTCGAGAGAGCCGTAAACCAAGGTTCTCGTAGGTATCGGCAGCGGTGCCGGGATGCGGCCCATCGGCTTAGCTGGAGGCTGCTGCCGTGCTTTCTCCCGGCTGCTGAGTTTTCTGCTCTTTCAAGGTAAGTTCCTGGGTTGCTTGCGCCCTACTTCCGGGTGTGTGTGTGTTTTTTAGTGGGGGGTAGGAAGATGGTCACTCTTCCGCTTCCGGGTGGGGGGTCCCCAGAGGAGGCAGGTCCTCTTATGGTTCTGGGTGTTTGGGAAGTTTAAAGATTAGCATCACGGATTAGGGATGGGGAGGAAATTCGGTCGGGTTCTTGGCGCGGGTCTAAATGACAGGGTTGCTACTGTTGGGCATCCAAGTCCCAGCCTCTGCCATCGTATCGTGCTTGTCGTCGGATGGCAGTACACAGGGTCAAAACTTTATTAATAACAGTTTTAAGTCATTAAATATAGTAGCGACATAGAAACAATGTGAAGTCCTCAGTATTTTTAGGTGTCAAAGAATCTTGAGACCTAAACAGTTTAGGAACCACAGATTTATTCTCGTTTTACAGATGAGGAAACTGAAGCCCACAGAGGTGGGGAAATAATCTGGATAATTTTGTAGGCAACAGACACAATGTGGCAGAAGCAGGATTCGAACCCAGTTGCCCCATTTATAATCCTTCAGAGTTTTGGGTCTATGTAAGAAACCTAAGAATGTCCCCGTGAAAATGTGTAAAATGTTAGAGAATTCAGCTTTGAAATAGTGTAGCAAAAATTATATCTGCATATAAATATCAGATATGTATACATATTGCATATGTATATAAAATAGTGTATAGAAATAAAGTTCCCATCTCAACATTTTATGGCATATTAGTAAGCCTTGATATTTAAAAGACTGAAAATATGCACCCTATGTTCTAAATTCCTTTCTAACCAAAGGGAAGGGATTGGTAGCGTCACTAATCAAAAATAAAATTTCTTGACTTTAATTTTTATTTGCTAAAGAAAGTGATGTAGAATGTGCTTTTGAATAGAACGTTGCAACTGTGTCCCAATTTCTTAAGCCTTGAGAAGTTTAGAGAAGTTTAAAAATACAAAATTAACTAGAGAGTGAATGAAATACCCAACTGCCATTCCTCTGCAGTTGGCAGTGGGGTGGTGCTGGCAGGGTTGGGGGGGGGGGGGAGGGCCTTTGTAGTTAATACCTGGAAGGATATCAATGGGTTTTCTGATAATCCATATTGTAGTAATACCTTCTATTATGATATAGTCATAGGTAGTTACTAGTTCCTGTAAACTAAACAGCCAGAAGATTTTCCTCTTCAAGGAAATTTCTGAAAAGCGACCCTTAATCCAAAGATGTTGGTGTCTTAGGTCTTAGGAGTTTAAGGTGGAGAAAATTTTAATCTGGTGACTAATATTTATGTTTCCTGCATACTCCCTGACCCCTCCCAGGCGGGTGCCTCTGTCATCATAAATGTCCAGTTTTTCAACTAAGCTCTTTTGCAATAAAGTATTTGGGGTTGTCTGTCCCATTTCCAAATTCATAAGGAAACCCATCTCCACTTCACAACAGAAAATGTTTAACAAATGTAAATTTAGTAAATGTTTACAGTATGTGTAGATCTCTCAGTGTTCAGTTATATTCAAATGTGAATATTAAGAAAGGAAGTGGAGGTTAACAAATAAATTATAGGTAGTTTATTAAATTTAAACTAAATTTCTAAAAGGACACATTTGTATTTCAAGGTTGTTTTTAACTCCCAACTGATATATAGGAATCTGCCTTTCTCTTAATCTCTCAGCTGAAGCCATTCATTGAGAACTTCTCCCTTCCTCATCTCACATCTCCCAAATGCCTTCTGCCTCTATATCCTATATTCCCATCTCGCATGATGAGGTCGTTCTTTTCTTTGCCAATGCAAACCTGTCTATATGCATGTCAAAAATGATTCCTTTGTTTCCTGTCTTCCTAAGCAGATTGTCCCATCTATCATTCTTAATATCTTACTTTATCTTCAATCTTCTTTGACTTTTCAACCATACTCTAGGAAGCTCACTGAGAAGACCACATCATCCTTTAAGATTCCCTCCTGGTTCTCTGCTTCTTCTTCTTCTTCTTCTTCTCCTTCTTCTTCTTCTTTTTTTTTTAAATCCTTACCTTCCATCTTGGAGTCAATACTGTGTATTGGCTTCAAGGCAGAAGAGTGGTAAGGGCTAGGCAATGGGGGTCAAGTGACTTGCCCAGGGTCACACAGCTGGGAAGTTCTCTGCTTTTTTAGCACTGATTGGAAGGCAGAACTGTAAATTCCCCAAACCTCCATTTAAGTAGGGATCCCAGGTTAGATCATTTTATTTCTTACCTGGCTGCACTATGGGACTTCTGACTTTTTGATCATGCCCCTGTATTGAGTACCTCCTGGCAGCACCTTTTTTCTCTTGCTTTTCATCTTCCTATTGTGTGTTGGCTTTCCCTATTAGATTGTAAGCTTTTTGAAGACAGGGAGTCCTCATATATATATATATATATATATATATAATATTTATATATATATATATATATATAAAATATTTATATATATATATATATAAATATAATGTTTATTGAGGGATTGACATTCTCTTGACATTCTCTCCCTGGCTACTGGCTGCTTCCCTACTGCTTACAAACTTACAAACCTATATTTCCCTTATCCACAAAAACCCTTCACTTGATCCTTCCATCCCACTAACAATCATCCTTTATCTTTCCTTTTGTGGCTGAAGCCCTTGAGGAGGCTATGCATGATATAGGTGATTCTACTTTGCTTTCACTCTCCTTTTTTTTTCTTCCTTTCATTCCCTTCTTAACAATTCTGGCTTCATACCTCATTATTTCATGGAAACTTGTCTCTTCAGAGTTTTCATTGATCTCTTTATTGTCACTTCCAAAGTCTTTTCTTAATCTTCATCTTTTTTGATCTGTCTGCAGTCTTCAATATTGTCAATCATTCTCTTTTTGATATTCTTCCAAATTCCCTGGCTTCTGTCAAATCCCAGCTAAAACCTCACTTTCACCAAGTAATCTTTTCTAGCCCCCCTTAATCCTAGGTCTTTCTTCTCTTGATTATTCCCTATTCATCCTATAAGTAGCTTGTTTCTTATAAGTGTCTCCTCCATTAACTGTGAGCTTCTCCAGGGCAGGGATTGTCCTTTACCTTTCTTTCTATTTTCTGCACTTAGCAATGTGCCTGGGACACTGCAGGCACTTGAGAAATGTTTATTCACTGACTGTTGACTAGAAATCTAGATTTTTGGACTCTCGAGGAGGATTTATTAAAGAACAAGGGATGAGGAGGTTGTGAATGAGTGGATGTATTATTAGGGAGTGCTGATATTGGATCACTGTGAGCCATAGGATCAACAGATCCATTTTAGATAAAAGTTGATAATTGACTAGTAGAGCTTTTGTCTTTTTATTTCCTAGGTAGACTTTGGAACAGCACTACTCTTTATTTGGTTTTCCTTTTCACTGTTGAAAATAAGACTGGTTCAATTATTACCCCATTTGGCCTTTTCTTAACTCGAGTATTATCTTTTATAAATTTTTAAAAATAAAATTTTCTTTATATCTTGTTTTTATATCATTTATATTTCCCACTGTTTTCTTTTTTTCCCCCATCCTAGGGAACAGTCCCTTATATTAAAGCATGAAAAAGGAAGAAGGGGAAAAAAATCTGGGAATGCTAAATAACATGTCAAATAAACCTGACATTAATATGTAGTAAACCACATGCATAGTCCTTGCTTCTACAAGACTGGAGGAAGATGTCTTCACATATCTGTTCTTTAGGGTTAAGTTTTCTTAAAATTTCAGAGCATTCAGTTTAAATTGCTGTTCCTCTTTCCACTTACATCATCAGGATCATTGTATATATTTTCTTTTTTCTGCTTACTTTGTTTTGTATTTGTTGAGTTTGTTATTTTTTCCAGCATAGTAATTCTGCTGTATTCATTTATATGATTTGTTTACCCACCTCCCCAGTTTATAGATATCTTCTTTGTTTCTAGGTCTTTGCTACCACAAAAAGTGCTTGCTATAAATATTTTGGTATATATGTGACCTTTCTTTTTGTCATTGTCAACAATGGAATCACCAAGTCAAAGGGTATGGACATTTAAGTAATTGTCTGAATAATTTTAGAACCAGAATGATTGTATCTATTCATAATCTCACAGACAGGACAGCAGTCTGAAGTTGGGGGTTCTTTGACTGGATGTGGCAGTGTTGGCAGATAAATGAATGGGACACAGCTTTCGTTTTCAACCTGCAGCACAGGCCTAACAGAAAAACTGCTCCACCTGGCTTCAAGTTTGGCTTTATTTTATACCTTCATGGTTACACAGTTTCATTTTCAACATACATGCTTCCTTGCAGATAATTGGATAAGTCATAACTTTTAACAAATTGTTTGATTAACATTCTATTATTATTCTACATACTATGTTGCTATAGATTCTGACAACAAATGTGAAGCTTTTCTAAAGATAAATGTTTTCTTTTCACAGGCAGGATAGCCAGAGGTCAGTTCTTGTTAACCTGTGAGGCTCAGACATGCGGTTAAGTTTAAGAATAATTATTTGTTACTTTTAATCAACTTACATAATCAATTAGACTTCTAAGGAGATAGTCAACAAAAGCACTGCTGCTAAGTGGGGGGGTCAGAGGATAGGAAAAACATAACCCAGTTTTAGGTATTTTTTAATATCAGGTTTCCAGGACGTATTGCAAAACAAATCAGTGAAGTATAATGTACTTGTCTGTCTGAGAGGCAATTAATATACCTGTCGTCTCTGTCTTGTAGTGGGGCTGGAGAATATAAATGCAGTTTTATTAGAGGTTTTAAACCTAGGAAAGGGGGTTCCCATCTAAGTGGGTACACAGGAATTTTTAGGTTTAATTTTGTAAGTAGAATCTCTTGGTGATATTCTAGGGGATAGGGTGGAACATTTGTATTAACCTTGCAGGCATGTTGCTCTCATTTATTTTCTCTGGGGCTAAGTAAGAATAATAATCATAGCAATTCCAATAATAAGGGAATGTAATAAAAGAAGTCACACGGGTGTGTTTCCATCCCTCCTGGGGGCCGCTTTGCAGCCTCCGGTTTCCATGTGTGACCATGTCAAAAAGTGTGGTCTTGATGGCTCTTGGCACAAATCCCAAAACATATACCCAAATAAAGAATTAATAAATCATATGCTTTAATTTTCATTCCTACTTCTAACAGTTCTTTCTCTGGAGGTGGATAGCATTCTTTTTCATAAGTCTCAGAATTATTCTGAATCATTGTATTGCTGTTATGTGAACCTTAAAAAATTTTCAGACCCTACTTCATAGGGTTAGGATTGTAAACCTTAAAACTTCCCCATTGGGACCATTCACCATTTGGGCAGTGAAAGTAACTTAGATCAGGAATATGAGAACTCTACTTAGATCAGGAATGTGAGAACTCTACTTCACCATACTTAAGCATGCCTTAGGGGAAGATAAAGTTGTAAACTCCTTTCTGAACAATGAAAAGTACTTAAACCCATACTTATAGTGGGACAAAAAGTTCTTAGGCCATGCCTATTTTAGGACTAATACAAAAGGGTGATAAGTACCTATAAAGGTCAAGCAACTTGTGAATTTACAAGGAACAAAGAGGTGAGAAACTTACTCAGAGCTTTCCTGGTGTGAATTACTCAAAAATTTACACCTTCTTAGGTGTGAACTAAAAATGGTCTGTCCTTGGAAAAACATCTACTGTGATTGGTAGATATAAGGACTTAGGGGAGGTGACATAGGAGAAAATTCCCTTTAAATAGGAGCTCAGATTCATTCAGATGTCATTCAGATTCAGGCATTGAGCTGGTGGAGTCAGCTGAGATGAAGCTGGCCTGGTGTCACTAGAATCCTTGCTTGGACAAATCTTGTGGTGAGTGATTAAGGACTGACTGATCTTTCTCTTAAGGGCTTAGGCCTGGGTTGGCCAGGGCTGCCCTGGGCTGGCCTATCCTTTTCTCATTATTCCCCCTTTTCTCTCTTTCTCTCCTTTTCTTTAATTCCTCATTTGTATTAATTAAAATCGCTATAAAACCCAGCTGACTTGGGTATATTTGAATAACTGGGACTATTTCCCTGGCGACCACCTTATATTTGATTTAAAAACAAAACACTGTAGTGAAAACATATTTCCTGTGGTCACAACTTACTCATCCACTCTTATATCTACTACAATTTATATCTCCCACTATTTTAATCACTATAGTTTATGGCCTCAACTATTTTAACTCTTACAGTTAGTAGCTAAATATATCACATTTGATGTTCCACAATATTGCAGTTACTGTGTATGATGTTTTCCTGGTTCTATTTATTTCACTCTGCATCAGTTCATGTAGGTCTTTCTAGCTCTTTCTGAAATCATCCTGTTCATTATTCTTTGTACTTTTTCCTTTTTATGCAAGGTACTGTTTTTGCTTTTTTTCTTTATTTCCCTAGTGTTTTAGCATGGTTCCTGGCATATAGTAAGTGTTTAATAGCGGTATCTGAGACAATATGGCTTAAAGAAATAGAGACTGTTTAAGTGAACAGAAGCAAGGCTTAATCTTTCTCATGAAAAGGGGTCAGCATTTTATAGATTCCTGACACAAACCACCACCCACTCTGTTGGATACCCATGGTCTGGGGATGAACTTATAATCTAGTCACCTAATCAGCAAGCACAAAGTTACATAGCATGAACATCTCCCCCCACCTCCCCCAACATGAGTCCTATCATGAGTTCTATCAGGTGAGGTTAGGGGGGGAGGGGAGGCTATGAAGAGGTAGCTATGTCTTCAGGAGTGACTCTTCTGACTTCTAAAGGTCAGAGGAGAGGATAGCCTAATGGTTTGCTTTCTTTGAGAGAAGAGATATCTCAACCCACTGGACCTATGGCAATAACAAAATGTCTTTGAGATATTATTCTGAACTCCTAAACAGGGTTTCCTCTCTAATGGAATCTCTGAGAAGAACAAATTGATTATTTTCTCTCCACACAGAAGGCAGTTGAATAGCTCAGTGGAATGAGAGTCAGACCTAGAGAAAGGAGGTCCTAAGTTCAAATATAGCCTCAGACACTTACCATTTCCTAGCCCTTACTGTTCTTCTGCCTTGGAACCAATACACAGTATTGATTCTAAGATGGAGGGTAAGGGTTTAAAAAAATAAAATACTTGTTTATAATTGATTAATTATAGGAACATTAAATTGGCATTATTCTACAGGTTGAATTGGAGATTCATACAGATTCCAATTATTTGTTTCCATCCCCTCACAGTGCTTTACAAAGTGGGATGTTGCTATAAATGCAAAAACATTATACTTGTCAATGGTCAGATTTGTATTAGTTGTAGATTAAAAAATTAATATCCAGTACTCCAAGTAATATATTTTATAGGATTTATTAAATATCACTTGATAGTAGAAAAGAAAAAAAAAACCTTCAGTAAAGAGAGGTTTTCCCAGACTGAACACACGAGAGAAGAGGCAAGAGAGAGAGGAGTCACCAAAACTTATACACAATCATGAACACACAGTATGGTGGAGAAGGGAAAGGGATGCTGGGAGATGAAAAAGAATTCTTTGAGATAGAGTCCAAAGGTACAAGATTTTTTCTAATTACCCATAGTCAAATCTCAGTATCTTTCTTTAAAAAGGAAGGTGAACAAATGGGATTGTTTAGAGAGAGACATACAAATTTTTAAATTTATATTTAATGAACTGTAAATGAAATGACGTTTGTGTGACTTACTATTGTGTTCAGAGTATGTGAAGAGTTAACTAATAGGAGAATAGGAGGAAGGAATTCAGGGGAGAAAAAGGCATCAGGAGACAGAGATGGGGAAGTGCTCAGGGCAGGGCATGAGGATCAGAAAGAATAAAGAGCAGTTTATCTTCTTTTATAAATAGAAGGCTCCCTAGTGGAAGATGGATCTCTACTAGCTGTTTCTGAAGTCAAAGATTAGAAGGCAGTGCCAATTTTATTTTTTTGAGAAAGAAGAGGAATAAAATGTAAATATTAGGTAAGCTTAGAAGGAATGAGATTGTAGATGGTTTAAAAAGATATAAAGAATCCATTTCATTTTAGGATTCCATTCAGAATTATAGTTTTTTCCCAATACTTATTTTATAACTGTGACTTATTAACCATCTAATAAAGAGCAGTCAGAATAAATTGTCTGTGTGAAATTTTGAAAAGATTTTCTGTTTTTAGCCAGTATTTTCATATGACAATATAATTGTATTACATTTGGATGCAAATCTTTTCTTCTGTAAAATATGACACACTCTGGTATTCTCTTTTGAGTCCAGATTATGTGGATGTTTGTTTTTGCCCAATTTAGCTACAAGTCTATACACTACACATACCCAGGCTTTGGATTTTTAGTTAAGCATTTGCTTCATTGTTTAAACCTACAGTAGTGATAAAGTATATTAACGGATTAAAATATCAGCTTCCTCCTGTTGGTGTTACCCCCCCCCCCCCCATCTTATTTCATGAGTGGTCAAGTCCATGGCTTCAGGTTTTTATCAAGAACTCTAATAAATAGATCATAGACTTTGAACTGGAAAATAGCTTGGAAGTCTAATCTAATTAAACCATTTCATTTTATATTTAAAGAGGTACAGAGAGGTCAAGTAATTGCCCCTGAGTTATAAGGTTATAGGTGGCAGAATGAAGTTACATTTTTTTCTTTATTGCATTTATAATAGGAGCCTTTCTTCATATCTGTTTTCTCTTTCCAAATAAATAATAAATAAGTTTTTAAGTATTTTGGCTTCCTTTATTTAGGTCTATATGCAGTCCTTTCAATGGAGATTAAAGCAGATGCCCATGTTCGAGGTTATATTGGAGAAAGTATCAAGCTGAAATGCACCTTCAGGTCGTCTTCTCCTGTTTCTGACAAGCTTACAATAGATTGGACTTATCGACAGCCTACCAGCAGTCGCATAGAGCCAGTAAGTTGTTTTTGGACCTTCCAGCTGAGGTTAAACAAAATAGATAGATCTCAAACTTCCTCCTTTTGGTCATCCTTCTCCTTCTGGTCTGATTTTCTTTGGAGGTCATCTTTCATCCTCTTTGCCTCATCTCTCATCTCCTTTGCCTCATTTTCAAGCTGGGTGATTTTGGCTTTCAAGACACTATTTTCTGTTTCCAGATGACTTATCTTAGTTTTTAAGTTCTTTTCCCAATTGTCTTCAGCCTCTCTTAATTGTGTTTTGAATTACATTTTGAGTTCTTCCAAAGCCTGTATCCAATTCACTGGGATTGTTGATTTATCCTTTGATGATCCCTCCTCCTCTGTTCCATTTGCTCTTTGTTCATTGCCTGTATAGAAGCTGTCTATTGTAATTTCTTTCTTCTTTTTCTGTTGTTTGTTCATATTTTCCCCTTCTTTACTCCCTGTATTTGTCTGTGCTCTTGCTTCTCTCAGTTTTTTGGTTTTGGGGTTTTCTATAAGTCTCCCCTCTTGGAGCTTTGACAGAACATCTCTCGGTGCAATCTGTGGGGGAGGGGTGTTAGATTCTGAGCTTCCCTGTCCTCTGGAGGCTTTTGATTGAATTAAGTTCAACTGGGTTGGGCTGGATGTGCTCTGAGGCCAAAACCTCCTGGAAGGCTGGAGCAATATGGAGGGTCTCCGCCTCTGTGGCCAGGCTGCCTGCTCTTCGCTCCCTCTCCAGCTCCTTCCCCTGTGTTTGACACTGAGCCTGGCACAGCCCTGTCCATAAGGTACACCCTCCAGACAAGCACCTTTGCCTGCCCAGAGGTTCATGCTGCCGCTGGAGGCTTAGCGCTCTAGGTGGGGGAGCAGGTCCTGGGACCTTCCTTCTGCCTTCCCCTTAAACCTGAGTGTTCTTGAATTCCAGCTTTTTGGGGGTGTACCTTTTGGATTGAGTCCAGCAGGAGGGTTCCTTGGCTCTGTCTTGTTGTTAGGTTTGATTTTCAGTCCCCTAGGAGTATTGTTTGTAATTGGTAAGGAAGGGCATTCAGAGGTCTGAACTTTTGCTGCTTCTATGCCGCCATCTTGACTCTGCTGGACCTTTTCTCCTTTTGGAATGAGTATATTACTAAGAATGTAGCTACATAATCTATTTAGGGGGATAAGATATGTTTTCATATGCCTTTCACCTTATTTTCTAAAGGAGTCTTGCTATTAAGTTATTAGAGACTCAAGAAATGCAAGATTCCCTTTTCTTGCTAGTTATTTCATGACTTCATAAATTCACTTTCAGATTTAATATTCTTAAAGGGTGCTATCTGGGTTGTTATATATAAATATAAATTAACTCTATGCTCCACTCTCAGGCCATGAAAACTATACTCTTTCTGTTATCTTTAGTTGTCTTATGGTGCAGATCTGTTTGTATAACTCTTAAATGTGCGCTTTGGTCCTTGTCCTGTAGGTTGATATTTGCACATTTTCCTATAAAGCATTTACATTGATTTACACATTCTCCTTCAAAGAAAATGGTGGCAACATATGTATAGCTCAGTTTGGTAGGTGTTGTCAGTGGCAGATGGTTTTGTAATTTGGACTGTTTGTAATTTACATATATTTTTGAATCCTGTTGTAAATGTCCAGTTGAAAATAGTAATGCCATAAAACTTCCTCGTTGTATTTTTAGCAATATCCTTAGCCCAGGATAAGCAGGAATTTTAATCCTGCAGCTTTATGTAAAACAATTCTTTAAAAAAAGTCTCATATTTACTCATCCTCCTTTCTTTACTATCAAAACTTTCACTCCAACTTTTGCTTAAAACTGAGTTTCAAAGAGTTAGTCTAGGAGTCATGCCTGGCTGCCACATGAAATAGAGGTAGGAAGGAAAGAGATTCAGTGAAGAAGGTTGGGTAAAATTCATTATCTCTTTTTATTCAAACTTCAGATAATTCAGAATGATAAAATTTCTCACACCCACTGATCAGCAAGTTGTGAAGGATTTTATTTGGTTCTACCTCCTTGACCAAAAGTGAGGTATCAGTGGGGAACTCCTTGGGATCAGAAATCTTTTTTTGTTTTTAAGCATTTAATTAAAAATTTTTTTCCTCAGTTATATGTAAACAAAAATTAGCATTCATTGAACAATTTTTTGTCTTTCATATTTTTTCCTTCCTCCTCCCTCAAGAAGGTAGGAAATTTGATATGGATTATAAATGTGCAATTGTGTAAAACATTTCCATGTTAGCCATATTACAAAAAACAAAAAATACAGGCCAAAAAATCCAAGAATAATTAAGAAAGTTTAAAAAGTATACTTAAATCTGCATTTAGACTCAGTTCTTTCTTTGGAAGTAGAGAGCATTTTTCATCATAAATCCTTTGGAATTGTCTTGGATTATTGTATTGCTGAGAATAGCTAAATTGATCATTGTATAATATTGTTATTACTGTGTACAGTGTTCTGGTTCTGCTTATTTCACCTTGCATCAGTTTATGTAAGTCTTCTCAGGTTTTTCTAAAACTATCATTTCTTTTAGCACATTAGTATTCTATCATAATCATAACTACAACTTAGCCATTTCCCAATTAATGGGCATCTCCTCAATTTCCAATTCTTTGCCATCACAAAAAGAGCTGCTATGTTTTTTTATTGATAGTTTCATTTCATTTTTCTTGGATATTTTTGTTGTACAGATCAAGTAGTGGTATTGCTGGGTCAAAGAGTATGCAGTTTTATTGCCCTTTGGTCATAGTTCCAAATTGTTCTCTGGAATGGTTGGACTAGTTTACAACTCCACCAACAGTGTATTGGTGTCCCTGTTTTTCCATATTACCTCTAACACATGTCATTTTCCGTTAGTGTCATTTTAGCCATTCTAATGGTGCCTCAGAGTTGTTTTAATTAACATTTCTCTAATCAGTTGTGACAGTGCATTTTTTCATGTGAGAATAGATGGCTTTGATTTCTTCTGGAAACTGCTTGTTCATATCATTGACCATTTATCAATTGGAGAATGATTCACATTTTTATATGAGAAATGAGGCCTTGAGCAGAGAAACTTGCTGTAAAATGTTTTCCCCAATTTTCTTCTTTTTTTTCCTTTTTCTTTTTTTAAAATAATAAGTCCTTGCCTTCTGTCTTAGGATTCATACAAAGTGTCAGTTACAAGGCAGAAGAGTGGCAAGGGCTAGGCAATGGGTGTGAAGTGACTTGCCCAATGTCACACAACTAGGAAGTATCTGAGGTCAGATTTGAATCCTGGGTCTCCCATGTCTAGGACTGTCTCTGTCTCCACTGGACCACCTAACTGCTCCTCTTGTTGTGGGAAAAACACACCCAAGTTTGTAGCAGAGTCTCACCCCAAGAATAGGAGGTTCAAATTCCTTTCAATACCGAAGTAAGTGTTAAATTCAAATTGTGGTTGAGACTAAAATATATTAATTAGGTGGTTGCCAGGGATTTAATTTCTAAATCCCAAAATGAATTACTAAAGTAAATGGAATTTATGGTAGTTTATTTACAATAGAGGGAAGATATTAAGGAAGAGAGAAAAGATCTATATCTATATCTATAATCTATCTGGCTTCTTCTGATATCAGTTAGAATTTCTAAGCCCCAGCCAGGGGAAAAATGTCTCAAGATGAGGGACCTTTCTTGGAGGCACTAAGTCAGCCTTTCACTCACCAATGGTGACCATCTAAAATGAAAGTAGTGTCTCCTGCATGAGTTCCTCCAGGAGTCCAGTTCCTCCAGTCCAACTCCTAGCCAGAGATCTCCTTGAACCGAATCCAAATCTCTTCTGGCCTTTCATCCTCTTTTTTAAAGATCTTTTTCTCTTGTGTCATCTCCCCTAAATTTCACTTCTACCAATCACAGCAGACGCTTTTCTCCAGGACTGTCCACTCTTTAGTTCATACCTTCTTTGTTTAGATTATACCTTTTTTGGTTACTTAACACCTTTTTTTGGTTAGTTCATCTTTTGTAGTTACTTAACACCTTTTTGTAGTTACAATGGGTAGATCTACTTAAAATACTGAGTTATCACCTTTTGGGGATTAAAATCTAAAAATATATTGTGGATTACAATTCAATCTTCCCAATAAAGGAAGAGCTAAGTACCTTCATTGTTACAATCAGGGGATTACAATTTAGTCTTCACAATAAAGGAAAAACTAAGTATCTTCATTGTTACAATCAGGAGATAGCTAAATCCAGTCTTCACATAAGAAAATAATTTTATTTGAATAAGATGTTTTAAAGATGGTATAATAGCCTAATAGTTGATAGAATAACCTGGGGGATAACCATATAGCCTTAGGACTGATGGAGTAGACCAATAGCCCAAGAGCTGGTGGAGTAGTAGCTCTCCAGGTGTGGAGTAGTAGCTCCTCTGTGTGGATCAAGGTTTGCATATTCCTTGAGGGTCTGAGGACTTGTTGCTTTCCATTCCAGGGAAGTCTTCACCTTTTCTCAGAATAGTCCACCCCTGGGCATTTTGGGTATTACAGGTGTGGTGTTGGGTCTAACATAGCATAGGTGACTTTGAGGATACCAGAAAGGGAATAAGGAGCATGTTCAGGTTTGGGGAATTCCCCTGGACTACCAGAGCTCTTAGTGCACGTGTCTCATGTTCCCCATATTGTCCCACTTGTCATCATTTGTCAGTATAGGAGAGGTACCAGAAGCTACTCTTCTGGAATGTCTTCCTTCAAGAGAACATAGGGAAGGGATAGATAGTACAGTAGATGACCACTGTAGGTAATTAATAATGTCTAAGGGTTCAGAACTAAGGTAAATACTAAACAATATGAACAATTAATAATATAAAATAGCACAAAGCTGGTAACAGTACAGCCTAACAGTTCACAAAGCTGGTGCATAGAATAGTACAGAACTATTATGAGTGATTAGTAATACAGAATGGTTATACATTAATAATAATACAGATTTTGTAATTTAAGCTTGACATGCTGAAACTACAAATTTTGCAGTTTATGTTAATGTTAATGGGTGAGAAATAGTAGATTTCAGAGTATGAAGGTCCTGTTTCTATGTCTGATCCTCACTGCCCATTGTCCACCTCCGTCACTCCCGTTTTCCTTCTAATCTTGACTTCATTGGTTCTGTTTGTGCAAAACCTTTTCAATTTGATGTAATCAAATCAATGTAATCAAAGTTTTACCCACTTACATCTCATAATGCTTTCTATCTCATTTGGTCATAAATTCTTCCCTTATCCAGAGGTGAGAAATGTTAAACAAAACAACACACCTCATGTAATGCTGTTCTTCAAAGAGAGTTTAAGTTGTAATGTAATGGGCTTTTAAAATTTGAAAAAGAGGTGGTGGCTAAATTACTTGAGTGATACTGAAGTAGTAATGTTTTGTTACTTAGGATTAAGTGAGACTGATCATTGAGCAAAGTATTGAGATCTATCTGTCACCTCACCTCAGAGGTTACATGAACTTCAAAGACTCGGTATTCTGGTGAAACATAGAGTAAGACACTATGCTGAAAATCTTCAAGAGGTTGGCCTCAGCAAGAATCTCTGATTTCCATGTGTACTGTTTGACTGAGTGATCTCACCCAGGAAGTTGCTTTCCTCTTGAAAATTTGATAATTGAAGACTGCTAGGAATTTTGAGTGGGAAGGTAACTTGACATCAGATAGACAAATGAAGAATAAATGTGTATTTTGTACAAGAGAGCAGTCATTGCATGAATAATATTTGCCCAGCCGAACACCATATATAAATAGGTGCTTTATGGTGGTGTTTCTGTATGGAGAGTCTGAAGCAATAAGGGTTTAGTTAAGAAAGTATTTATTAAATATTAGCTGGGCATTTATATTAATTTCCAAACCAGATAATTTGGAAGGATTGTTACATATTATCATACCTACTAGCTAATTCTGTCAATTCCGACAGGAGAGAAATCAAGATCTATAAAATTGCCTATTTTAGGATTTCAGGGAAAGTTGTTGAGGGAGTAGTGATGTAGAATTCTTAGATGCTTTTCCTGATTCTTTTAATGCCTTGGTATGGTCAGTTTCCTTGGTCCTCTTTCCTTATCTATAATAAAGTAATGTTTACATTTAAAGGATTTCGAAATCCCCATGGGATGGGGGGAAGTCAACAACTATCCTGCATTTTTTCTTTTTAATTTATTTAGCATTTTTAAAATTAACTTTTTTCTCATCATTTTCCTTTTTTTAGATTTTTCATTATCAATCTTTCCAGTACCCAACCACGGCAGGCACATTCCGTGACAGAATTTCTTGGGTAGGGGATGTGTACCGAGGAGATGCATCTATTAGCATAAGCAACCCAACAATGAGGGACAATGGAACATTCAGCTGCTCTGTGAAGAATCCTCCAGATGTCCATCACAATATTCCCATGACAGAACTGGTAGTCACTGAAAGGGGTAAGAGAGTTGCAAAAAACTTTTGCTCTTTCCACTGAACTGGTACCTGCTTTTCTGGATCACAGGTGGTTAGAAGTCTTTTTTGTGAATCCATTGAGCAATTGAGTAATTTTTGGTTAAAATCAGTTTCTTTTTCTTCAGATCTATTTGCTGGAATTTGCATTTTAAATTTATAAGCAGAATCACCCTTTCAGCTTCTTTTAATAGCTTTTTTTTTTAACTGAACCCACGATTTTGTCTGCGTGGGCCTATATATCTAGAGTAATTCTATCAATGCAGGTCTAGACCTACTCTGCTATATATAGACTTAGTGACTTTTTTTTTTTAAACCCTTACCTTCCGTCTTGGAGTCAATACTGTGTATTGGTTCCAAAGCAGAAGAGGGTAAGGGCTAGGCAATGGAGGTTAAGTGACTTGCCCAGGGTCACACAGCTGGGAAGTAGCTGAGGCCATATTTGGACCTAGGACCTCTAGGCCTGGCTCTCAATCCATTGAGCTACCCGGCTGCCCCCTAACTTAGTGACTTCTAAGAGGTTAAATGATTTGCTCAGGTTCAGGTTCACACAGCTACTGATGTGTCCTGTAGAAGCAGGATTAGAATTCATGTCTTCCTGAAGCGAGGACTACTATCTACCCACCACATCATCCTACCTCACCCTCCTTTCAAATTGAAATGAACATAAGTTGTGGAATGGGACTGGCTTCATCTTTCATGACTGGATGTTTTTTGTGGTATGGTAAAGAGACCAATACCTACCTCCTAGGGTTCTGAGGAAAGCACTCTGCAAACTTTACAGCATTATGTAAACAAGTAAATGCTGAAAAGATCTGTGATGAAGGAAAGGGTATGGCAAGCAGCTCTGACTTAGTAAGTCCTAAAGATTTGCCCAAGGTACAAGTTGGAATTAGTTTAGGTTAGTTGCCTTGAGTAGACTCACATAGCTTTCTGACTCCAAGCTGCATCTTCTATATAAGTATATAAATGTTAACTCTTATCGGTTCTAGTCAGGCCAGCCTCCCCATTGTGTTCTTCCTGCCAAATAGTGTTCTTTGTCTTTGAAAAGAGGTAAAGTTTGCAACTGCTTTGAATGTGGAAGTCATTTTTTCTTAGTGGCAAGCAAGGATTTATTTTATTTATTTAATTTGGAGAAAAAAAGAACACAAAAAGCACTTGATAATATGAACCTGAATAGCTGAAGAATTGACACCTTTTTTTTTTTGGTGAGAAAAGTGCTTTGTAAACCTCAAAGTGCTATATAAATAATAATATTGCTATGACCTTACTTTCCATTTGTTTTCATATTATGATCCATAGTGAATTTGAACTGTAATAACTAAATTAAACTCCTCTTCCTTAATATCCATACAGTTTATTAATATTTACTTGAACTGGAGAAGGCAGTCAGATAAAGAGAAAGGAAACCTATTCTAACTAGCCATATTGGTGCTCTCCACATGGCTTCCTCAGCCACCTTCCTTCTGCCATGTGCCTGAGAGAATACAGAGAACCTCACTTCCTACATCCCCCACTTTATATTCTCCCTTTACTCCTGGATCAATTTCCTCACCATTTCCGGATCAAGTGCCCCATGACACATGCTGGAGCACAGGGATGCAGGTAAGGCCCCTGGAAGGGGATTCCCTTCACACAGAACCCAGTACAGGGTTGCTGTGTGCCTCCTTAAAGGAAAGTAAATTAAAGAACATTTTATGAATGACTAAAAAGCATTTAGTAGTGTTTACTGTGTGCCAGACAATTTGCTAGGAATATAAATACGAAGGTGGCCAACCTTAGAACCTTACATCTTATTTTATTTTTTAAAAAACTAGCTGCCTTAAATGTATTTTATTCTTAAAGATGTACTTCCTTGTGGTCCTTTTCTCTTGTTTTCTTCCCTTTTGCTCAGGTTTTGCTATACAACTCTCATCTGCGGCACTGCTGTCCATTCTGGTCTTCATTCCTTCAGCTGTGGTGGTCACCCTGCTCTTGGTGAGAATGGGGAGGAAGTCTGCTGGGCTAAAGAAGAAGAGCAAATCTGGCTACAAAAAGTCATCTATAGAAGTTTCAGATGAGTAAGTTTTGGCTGGAGTCGAGATCCATTTCCTTTTATTAGTCTTTTTTTGGTGGGAAATACTCAGTAAATCATATCTGAAGCATCTCATTTCTTCCAGACTTTGTTCACTTCTGCTAGTCAAGCTTCATCTTAAAGCTTTTTTTATTCTGGTGCTGAGAGTATTGTTATAAAGCTTTTCTTGGAGATGGTTAAAAATGAAACGTATGTCTCCTGGTTTGGTTTTGTTCCCTTGGAAAATAGAATTTGAAGTGGTTAGGGTATTTCCTGAAGTGCAAGTGTGACCTTTGACATTCAAAGCCCTTCATGATCTTATTCCTTCCTGCCTATCCAGTGTTCTTTCAACTTACTCCCAGCTACATACTCCTTGATACAATAACATTGGCCTCCAGGATGTTCCACAAGTAAAAGTATTATATCAAATTGTTCCTCATGCCAGGAATGTTTTTCCTCTTCACTCTGGTTGTTGACTTCCCTGCTTGTTTCCTTTAAGTTTCATCTTTAACAGGAAGCTTTTCTTTCTAACCCCTCTTAATTCTAGTGCATATTCTCTGTTAATTATTTCCCATTTATCCTCTACATAGTCTGCTTTGTTTGTATCTGTATGCTGCCTCACCTATTAGATGGTAAAACTCCTCGAGGGCAGGGACTGTCTTTTGCCTCTTTTGTATTCCCAGTGTTTAGCCACATTATAGATGCTTAGACTGAGGCAAACAAAGATTAAAAGACTTCCCTAAGGTCACACAACTAATAAATGTCTAATATTTGATTTGATCTGAGATTTTCCTGGCTAAATAAATGTCGACTGATTTACTGAGCAGAGTTGGGAACACTTTTAGAAAGTATGGATAGAAATGTTTTTTTCTCATTCTTCTGTTTTGGTAACCAAATTGCACAAAAGACAAGCTATTGACTCTGAAGTCTAAATTAGAAAACCCAAACTATTAAAAACCAACTGAATAAAATGATTCATTTAATAACTGGAAGATCACCTGATATAACTCTTTTTCCTCTTGAAACTATTCAAATGTTTGACATCTAGTTAAAAAAATATAGTGAGAAGAGAGAATCTATTTTCCTAAGAGCCTCATTATTCTTCTCTTTTACCCCCCCCCCCCCTGCACCCTTCCCCTGCTTCTGTAAGTTACAGGGTTATAGGGTGTCCCCCATCTATCTTCTCTCTGCTAACACCATCACCATTCTAGTTGAGCTCCTCATCACCTTCTGACTCAGCTTTTATTGTACTATTCCCCTCAGGAGGCACCCTCAGGTACTCTGTAGTTTAGCTAACTTGACCTCTTTGCTGTTTCCGGTCCATAGTGTCCCAGGCCTCTCTCTGTACCTTTGCCAAGGTTTTCTCTTCTTCCTGGAGTAATCTCTCCCCAGCTCCACACCTTAGAAATTTTGCTTCTCTTCAAGAATTAGCTCATCCATCATCTGCTTCAAGAGGCCTTGCCTGATGCTCCCAGTTGTTACTGCTCATCCATCACTATGTTTTTTTTTATTAATATATTTTATTTGATCATTTCCAAGCATTATTCGTTAAAGACATAGATCATTTTCTTTTCCTCCCCCCCACCCCCCATAGCCGACGCGTAAGTCCACTGGGCATTAGATGTTTTCTTGATTTGAACCCATTGCTTTGTTGATAGTATTTGCATTAGAGTGTTCATTTAGAGTCTATCCTCTGTCATGTCCCCTCAACCTCTGTAGACAGGCAGTTGCTTTTTCTCGGTGTTTCCACTCCCATAGTTTATCTTTTGCTTATGAATGGTGTTTTTTTTCTCCTGGATCCCTGCAAGTTGTTCAGGGACATTACACCGCCACTAATGGAGAAGTCCATTACATTCGATTATACCACAGTGTGTCAGTCTCTGTGTACAATGTTCTCCTGGCTCTGCTCCTCTCGCTCTGCATCACTTCCTGGAGGTTGCTCCAGTCTCCATGGAACTCCTCCACTTTATTATTCCTTTGAGCACAATAGTATTCCATCACTATGTTTTTACTTTGTAATATGTTCCATGTTTACTTATGTGAACTTGTTGTATCTCTTTTGTAGAATGTAAGTTCCTTAAGGGCAAGGATTATTTCACTTTAATATTTGTCTCTCAAATGTCTAGTGTAATAATTAAAATGGGTTTGGCAAATATGAGAATTTAAAAAATTGTGGTCATCATTTATAATAATTATTAAGTCATGAGACTGTTATCTTTAGTAGCTTTATTACAGCAAGGTAGAGATAGTAAAGGGAGAAATGTAGAAGGAGATAGAAGGTACGGCCTAGCTAAATTAACTAAGTCCAGATCTGAGCGCCTCACGAAGAGAGTGCCCCCTTGAAGATAGGAGAAGAACCAAAAGACCAGTTTCTCCAGCCAGGGTCTCCTCAACCCAATCGAGTCACTGAAGCCGAACTCCTCAAGCCACCAACACAGAATTTCCTCCAATGCAAAGACATCCATGCAACAGAATCCCTCTTTTAGCAAGAGCCACCAACACAGCAGAATTCCAATGCAGAGACACCAATGCAGAAGTCTTCCCTCAGCAAGATCCACCAAGGCAGCAGAATGAATCAGAATGCCCTTGGTGGGCTTTTATATGCAGTTTTCTCCACTTTACTTCCTATCTCTCTGGTTTGTGTAAAAGTGTGAAAGGTGTGAAAGTTCTTGATTGATTAAGTTAAGATAAAAAAAATTCCCTTTCATTTTAGCAGTATTTAGTATCCAGTAGATATTAAATAAGAGTTGATTGATTTAACAGTTAAGGACAGAAGACTGGAATGGAATAAGCATTTATTGAATACCTACTATGTGCTAGGCACTGTGATAATATTGTTATTATTTAAAAACCCCTTACCTTTCATCTTAGAATCAATATTACATATAGGTTCCAATGCAGAAGAGTGGTAAGGGATAGGCCAGTAATGGCGAATCTTTTGGGGACCCCATGCCATGCCTCCTTCACCCTGCCCAGATTGCATACCCATCCCCCAGTGTATGCCATGCCCGGCTCCCAATTGCATGCCCTATCCCCTGACTGTGTTCAGTGCCCTATCCATCTCAATGTCTGGGGATGGGTCTGGGGGGCAGGGCCAAGCTCCTCAGGGAGGTTCTAGTGCTCCATACCCTCCCCTTGGGTTGGGCTGGCCATGCTCCTCAGGGCCATCATGCCCCTCAGGGCCAGCCTTGCTGCTTCAGGATGGCTGGGCCACTGGCTACTGGCTTGCTGCTTTGGGGTGGGTGGGAAGGGGCTGGCGTGCTCAGCCCCTGCAATGGTAGAGGGAGTTTAGAGTGCCCTACCCCCTGTATTTGGGGCCAGGGCCAGGCTCGCAATGGGCCAAACCAGGGGCCTGTGCATGTCCACAGAGAGGTTTCTGTATGTCATTGGTTTGCCATCACAGGGCTGGGCAATTGGTGTTAAGTGACTTGCCCAGAGTCACAAGGCTAGGAAGTGTCTTGAGGCCAGATTTGAACCCTGGATTTCCCATCTCTAGGCCTTGCTTTCTATCCGTTGAGCCACCTAGCTGCCCCTTGCTAATGTTATTTTACAAATAGTATCACAGATTTATAAATATTATCTCATTTGTTCCTTATAACTCTTGAGAGGTAGGTATTATTATTCTCATTTTAGAGTTAAGGAAACTGAAGCAGATAGAGATTAAATGACTTGCCCAAGATCATATTGCAAGGAAGTACCTGATTCTAGGCCCACTACTTTATCTACTATGCCACATAGTTCTCATAAAAATTATTTTAATAAGCGTTTATTAAACAATAGTGCCCAGCACTGTGCTAAGCACACTTACTACAAATATTAACTTTTTCGATTCTCACAACTCTTGTGATATTGATGCTATTGATGCTATTATTATCTCCATTTTTCAGTTGAGGAAACTGAGGCAAACAAAAGTTAAAGACTTTCCCAAGGCCACAGTGTCTGAGGCCCATTTGCTTCAGATGGTGCACAATAAATTCTGTTTCAGCCCCTTACCCTTACCTTTACTCTGTATCTTCCTGCTGCAAATGTGTTTTCTTGTAAACACCATATTATAGGATTCTGATTTTTAATACACTCTGCTATCCACTTCAACTATGGGTGAGTTTATCCCATTAATAATATTCACAGTTATGATTACCAGCTGTGTATTCTCCTCCCATCTTATTTTCCCCTTTTGTCTGCTCTTTCTCTTTTCACTCTGTCCTTCCTCACAAGTATTTTGCTTTTAATCACCACCCCTACTTTCCCCTCCTTTCTATTACCCCCACCCCCCACTCCCCCTTGTCTTATTCCTTTCCTACTTCTCTAGGATAAGGTAGAATTCTATACCCAAATGAGTGTGGTTGTTATTCCCTCTCTGAACCAATTATGATGTAAGATTTAAGCATTACCCTTTATCACCCTTATCCTCCCCTCCATTGTAATCGTTTTTTGCACTTCTTTAGGTGAAGTAATATACCCATTCCATTTCTCCCTGTTTCTCTTAGTGAAGTCTTCTTTTTCACCCCTTGAATTTTTTTTGCATATCATATCCTAATCAGCTTATTCCCATATCCTGTATATGTATACTCCTTTGATAAAAATATTAAGAATTACAAATATTAACTTTCTATGTAGGAATATAAACAGTTTGACTATTGAATCCCTTGATTTTTCTCTTATTTACCTTTTTATGTTTTTCTTTATTCTTGTATTTGAACATCACATTTTCTCTTTAGGTCTGGTCTTTTCATTAGGAATGCTTGGAAAGCTTCCATTTTATGAAATGACCATTTTTTTCCCCCTGAAAGAATATACTTAGTTTTGCTGGGTAGGTGATCCTGGGTTGTAAACTTAGTTCTTTTGCCCTTGGGTATATAATTTTCCAAGCCTTGGGATCCTTTACTGTAGAGACTGCTAAGTCCTATGTAATGCTGACTGTAACTCCATGGTTTTTGAATTGTTTCTTTCTGGCTGCTTATAGTATTTTTCTCTTTGGCTTTGGGTCTCTTGAATTTAGTTATAATATTCATGGAAATTGTCATTTTGGAATTTATTTTAGGAGATGACCTGTGAATTCTTTCAATTTCTATTTTACCCTCTTGTTCAAAAATATCAGGACAATTTTCTTTGGTAATATCTTGTAATATGTCTAGGCATTTTTTTAAAATCATGGCTTTCATGTAGTCTAATAATTATTAAAATTGTCTCCCCTGGGTTTATTTTCTAGGTTAGTTTTTTTTCCAATAAGATATTTCATGTTTTCTTCTGTTTTTTTTTCTTCATTCTTCATTCTTTTGATTTTGTTTATTGTTTCTTGATGTTTTGTGAAGTCATTAGCTTCCAGTTGCCCAATTCTAATTTTTAAAGAATGATTTTCTTCTGTGAGGTTTTGAACTTCTTTTTCCATTTGGTCAATTCTGCTTTTTAAGGTATTATATTCTTCTAGTATTGCTTTCATTTCTCTTCCCCGTTTTTCCTCTGCCTCTCTTACTTGATTTTTGAAATGTTTTTGGGCTCTTTCAGAGCCTGAGATCAATTTGTATTTTTATTTGAGCTTTTGCATGTAGCTTCTTTGTTTTCATTGCCCCTTCTGAATCTGTGTTTTTGCTCTTCATTTTCTCCATAAAAATTTTCTATGGTTAAATTTATTTATTTTTTTTTTTGATGTTTGTTTCCCCAGCCTTTTTCTTGACTTTTACTTTTCTTAAAGGTGGGCTCTGGCCTTTTTTTTTTTTGAAAATTTTATCTAATTAATATATATTTTTCCATGATTAGAAGATTCATGTTCTTTCCCTGCCCTCCCCCAACCACCTTCCAATAGCTGACGTGCAATTCCTCTGGGTTTTTTATGTGTCATTGACCAAGACTCATTTCTATGCCATTAATATTTGCACTAGTGTGATCATTTAGAATCTATATCCCCAATCATATCCCCAATGACCCTTGTGATCGAGCAGTTATTTTTCTTCTGTGTTTCTATTTCCACAGTTCTTCCTCTGACTGTAGATAGCATTCTCATAAGTCCCTCTGAATTGTCCTTGATCATTGCATTGCTTCTAGTAGAGAAGTCCATTACATTGGATTATATATATATCACAGTGTATCAGTCTTTATGTACATTGTTCTCCTGGTTCTGCTCCTTTCACTCTGCATCAATTCCTAGAGGTCGTTTTAGTTCACAGGACTCTGTTCTTAATGTATAGGGGACACCCTCTTAAACTTCAGTTTTTCTTTGTGGTTGTCTTTAGCTCTGTTTTTGGGTTCCACCTCCCACTTCTGATTCAGTCACTCCCTGGGACTACTGAAGGTTTACAAAACTCAGAGCATGGTGAACTACCCTGTGTTGAAGGTCAGACTCTAGACCAGTGATAGAGAACCTTTTAGAGACAGAGTGCTGGGCCCCACCCTCACCCTACCCCCCTGGACCAAATGCTGTGTTCCTCCTCCCTTACCCCACATAGGGAAGAGAGGAAGTGCTCCCTTTGGGCTGCTTTGTGGAGGGGTGAGTTAAATGAAGAATGCCCTCAGTGAGTGTAGAGAGAGATAAGTAGCCTGGGCACTCTGCTCCCCTCCAGCTGTGCCGCCTGTGAGCTGCCCACCTTAACCTGTGTGAGCTCCCATTGGCCTGCTAGGCAGAGGGGTGAAGGATGTGAAAAAAATGTCAGGAATGGTGGAGAGGGGGAGGGGAGCAGCTCCTCCTGAGTCCCTCTGCCTTTCTAGGAATCAACAGGGGGTAGTGGTGGTGGTGACTGCATGCACACAGAGAGTGCTCTGCTTGCCATCTTTGGTACTCATCCCATAGGTTTGTCATTATTGGTCTATACTCAGGCCTTGGGCCTCACTCTGGCTTGATCAGGTCAAGCTCATTGTAGCCTTGCCCTGGGGTTTTTAACTTTGCCTTGAACTTGGCTAGGGGCTGTGAGCCTTGCTTTGGACTTAGACCAGGTGTTGGGGACTGCCTTCCTCTGGGGCTACAGGACTCTGCTGCAAGCTTAGGCAAGGGGTCTGGGCCTCCCCTTGGGCTCCCATCTGCTACACACCTTGCTGACTGCCTTGCTCTGGGACTTGGAACCTCTGTTTGGGCTTGGGCAGAGGCTTAGAGCCTCTTTCTGCCCTGCACCAGCTAGTCATACCATGTATTGTCCTGTACTAGGGCTTGGGGCCTTTTTGTAGGCTTTGACTAGGGCTTGGGACTTTGAGGGGTATGCATGGGGTTGCATTGCTGTTGGTTTAGACAGAATCTCAGGGTCTTGATGTTGACTTGTACCCAAGTTCAGAACCTGGAACCATAGATATGGGGTGGTGGTGGGGCTGGCTATTGGCCTGCAGTGGTATTCCTTGATGGGACCTTGCTGCTGGCTGCTCTCCCCTCTCCCCTCAGTGAACCAGACCACCTCTGCTTATCTTTCATGTTGTTTCCACTCTGTCCCCTTGTTAGTTCTGTCACTCCAATATTTATTTTGAAGCATTATTTTAAGGTTGGTTAGAGAATTCAAGAGGTTGGAGCTTTCCCTGCTTCTACTCTGTCATCTTGGCTTTCCTGAGACCCATTTGAATTCAGGTTTTCCTGAGTTCCATTGTGTCATCTAGCTGCTTCAGAAGAGCTGATGTAGATGTCCATCAGGTCAGTGAACAAATATTTATTATGTACCTGTTTATGGGCCAGGCATTGTGCTAAATACTGAGGGAATAAAGAAAGGAAAAAAAAACCAAACCCTGTTCTCAAGCTGCTCACAGTCTAGTGGAGGAGGTAACATGCAAACAGCTATGTATGGACAAGATAAATACAGGTTAAACTGGAGATACTCTGTAGAGAGAAGGTGCTAAAATTAAAAGGGATCAGAAAAAGCTTCTTGTAGAAGATTGCATTTTAACTGAGTCTTGAAGGAAACCAGGGAGTCCAGGAGACACAGATGAGGAAGGAGTGAATTCCAGATGTGGGAAACAGCCAATGACAGTTCCCATATTTGTGAGGTTGGAGAGAGTAAAGAGATGAGGACAACACCTCAGCTGTGAAACTAGGTGACTGAGAGGATATTGATCTTTTCAACATTGATAGGAAAGTTAGGACAAGGGGAAGACTTTGGGGATAAAGAGAATGAGTGCAGTTTTGGACATGTTGAATTTAAATGTCTAAGACATCTACTTAGAGATGTCTAATTGGCTGTTGGAAATTCTAGACTAGAGGTTAGGAGAGAGGCCAGCTAGATAAGGAGATTTGAGAATCACCAGCAAAGAGGTGATAACAGTTCATGGGAACTATTGAGATCATCTAAATAGCAGATAGGGAGAAGAAAAGAAGGTCTAGACCAGTATCTTAGAGGACACCTATGGTTGGCAGGTGTGATCTGGATGAAGATTCAGCAAAGAACTCTAGAGAAGGAACAATTATATTAGTAAGAGGAGAACCAGGAGAGAGCACTGCCACTAAAAATAGAGAGAGAAGAGGGTAGCAAGGAGGTGATTGATGGTATGAAAGGCTGCAGAGAGATTAAGAAGGGCAGATTGAGAAAAGGCCATTGGTCTTGTGAAGAGATCCTATTTCTAATCAGATGCTCTCATGTAGTGGCATTAGGATGTAGTTATATTGTCATTATAATTAGATCATATTATAGTATTCTTAAATTGGCGTAGTGCTTTACTGAACAGTGTAAATAAATAGATAAATAAATAAATAGGCCCTTGACTTGAGGCATGTAGGTGGCACAGCGAAGAGCTTTGCACATGAGTCAAGAAGATCTGAGTTCAGATTTAACTTCAAGAATGTACTATCTGTGAGACATCGGGCAAACTACTTTTTCTCTGTCTACCTCAGTTTCCTCATCTTTAAAATGGGGATAATAATAGCACACCTCTCAGGGTGGTTTCAAGGATAAAATGAAAGAATATTTTCAAAACTCTTTGCAAACCTTTGTGTTATATAAAATGCTAGCTATTACTGTTGTTCAGGGTAGGCATATGGTGTGGATAGGGGGGTCCCCCTTACCCTACCTCCCTGGTCTGGAGTCAGAAAGCTCTGAATTAAAATCTGGCCTCAGACACTTATTCACTGTGTGACCCTAGGCAAGTCACTTAACCTTATTTGCCTCAGTTTCCTTATCTGTAAAATGAGCTGGAAAAGGAAATGGCAAACCGTTTTAGTATCTTTGCCAAAAAAAAACCCAATTAGTCATGGACGGTTG
The DNA here is from genome assembly GCF_027887165.1 of Monodelphis domestica. Taxonomy (NCBI): domain Eukaryota; kingdom Metazoa; phylum Chordata; class Mammalia; order Didelphimorphia; family Didelphidae; genus Monodelphis; species Monodelphis domestica. The sequence goes on from NC_077230.1 coordinate 232,247,968, forward strand.
AATGTGACTGAACAAAAACAATTTTGTTGTTATTTCAGGAAGATTGGTAGTGGACAGTTTGACTAACTGCCGACTTTTTGTTTTTTAAACAGCACTGACCAGGGAGAGGATGAAGACTGCATGAGAAGATTTTGTACCCGTTGTGCTGAATGCCTGGTAAGCCATTCCACTTAACTATCTGTTGTTTAATTTTTCTACACTTTGAGGAAACCTATTTTACTGTGATATTTACTAAGATAATGCCAGTGGGGCTGGAGGGAGCATCAATCAGAATCTTTGAAAGCATTGTGGCTATAGGAAGCTCATATCAACCCTAACTACCCCAAATTCTACCTTTGTTCTGTGGACATAAAATGGCACTGGTGATATTTCTGTGGAGCATTTCCTGTTCACATTGAGGTAGCTCTTTATTCTTACAATGGCTTTACATATAGTATTTTATCTGATCCTTATAAGAGTCAGATGAATTGGATGATCCAAATATTATTTTTACTTCATAGAAGAGATTTCCCTTGTTAAGGTTAAGTAATTTGTTCAAGATGAAGATTAGTTAAATAGATTATTTAGGCCCTAGAATCCAAATAATCTGACTCCAAATTCAGTTTTCTGCCTACTACTTCTCTTTTATGCCTTCCAAACCACAGGAACTATGGAGAATTAAACATTTCTCCTTCCTGATGGCCAGTCATGCAAACCCTCAGTTAAGCCCCATTCTTTATAGCTGCTTGATCTCTTAGATTTGTCATATTTAGGATAGTAGGTTTTTGGAAAAAGGGTTCAATCCTATACTGACATTGGTGCTGCCTTTGACCTCTGCTGAGCCTCAATTCCTCCCACTTAGTTGATATCATGTGATCATTTAGGTGACATGGATACACTTTTAAAAATGTTTTATTGGGCCTTTTTTCCCATTACTGTTGTCATCTCCACCCCCAATTAACCAAGAGAAAGAAAATATGGGGTGGGGGGGGAAAGTTCATTAGAATTAACATTTAAATTTTCATTGGTAACTTTTTTTTTTAAACCCTTACCTTCTGTCTTGGAGTCAATACTGTGTATTGGCTCCAAGGCAGAAGAGTGGTAAGGGCTAGGCAATTGGGGTCAAGTGACTTGCCCAGTGTCACACAGCTGGGAAGTGTCTGAGGCCAGATTTGAACCCAGGACCTCCTGTCTCTAGGCCTGGCTCTCAATCCACTGAGCTACCCAGCTGCCCCTTCTTGCCAGAATTTTTTAAGCTATTAAAACTTTAAAAGTTCACTATGGGACAACCTTTATAAATATAAAAGCATCATTCTAGTCAGGAAAGAACAGTGTGTTTGTAATCAGATGACCTGATATACCTCTTTGAATTCTGCCTCTTAAGCCATCTTGGATAAGTCCTAAATCCTCTGGGACTTGGTTTTCTCATATGTAAAATAAAGGTTTGGATGAGGTGATTTAAAATTGCTTCAGAAGCAGGGGTCTATCTTCATTCACTAGCTAGTACCCTTTGACAGTTCATAAGCATGTGAAGGACAGAAAATATTTGGCCTGAAAATAGCTGAGAGATGGAGTGGGGAGGAGGGACTTTGAGACAGAAATGGAGATGACAGGTGTTTATTGCGTAGAGATTTGACTATTGGGAATTTTCATACATGCAAGTTGTGCAAGGTAATGATTAAGCCATATTCAAGGAAAAAATTTTGAATTTTTGACTTCATTTGCTGAGGTGCTTTCTCTGCTCCATAGTTTTTGACTACTCTGTTGTATCAGTACATATCACCTCCTGGTTTTTCTTTATTTAGGATTCGGACTATGAAGAAGCATATTGACGACAGGGTAAACACTGCCTAGTTTCAGAACTCCAGTCATCTGTTTGATCTGCACAAAAGTCCTGTCCTTTTATTTGTTGAAGTGTTGTGTATGATTGCAGTTGGCTTGGACTACCGTGTTGGGAAGCCGTGTTGGAGGAATCTGGAATTCAATAGTCAAGACTGTCCAGTAACTTTTTATTTATTGAAGAAATGTTCTTTTTATATTTATGAAATGTTTTAAGACCTTATAGAAGAGATGTATAATAGCTAAAGCTCCCAATTGCAATATTTTAATAAGTTATATTCTGGTTGGACTAAAGAATTATTTTCCTGAATAGGAAGATATACATAGTGTTTACCTATGTTGCATTCTAATGTGTTGTATGTTTTCTTCAATTCTTTGAGGGAGAATCATAAATACTTGTTCTTTACTAGCCACAGAGGATCTTTTCTTTCAAAGGAATGTCACCTGTAGCATCCTTTTCTTCTTAACTTTTAAGGTGAGAATAGTTGTGATAGTGTTGCTCAGTCAGTTTTTAGCTTGGAGTTACTAACGAAGAGTTATTTCTCTTATTTCTCTCCTTTTACTGAAACTTATAAAATTCCTTTGGGTATTATAATCTTAAAATAACTTGGATTGTATAAATTATAGTCATATAAGATTAGGAAAATTCTGCTTTGTTTCAGTAATATATTTTTTGATGTTAAATGAAACATTATTAATTTAGATTCAAGGAATGAAGTGTGGCAGAGGAACTAATTTTTTTCTGGCTTGCTAGACCAAAATTAGGTGGAGTTTGGGCTGGAGTTGGAATGGGAATCCTATTTTCACGTTTCTTATGCACTCAGCTGGCTATTCACTGTTTTGCCCCTTAACCTTTAGTTCAGAGACTGAAAAAACTCTTTGGAAGTTTTCTAGTTTGAAATTGTAGCCTACTGTAGCTTCTATTTAAATGCACTGTCTTCTAATCCTTCAGAGTTAATTTTCAAAGTGCACCAAATATGTACACATTCTTAATTGTTTCAGATATCACTGCAGAATATCTTGTGAGACAGGAGTGAGCACAGACTAGGGTGTCACAGAACCCAGATTTTCCCATTTGCTCTTCTTCCTTCATTGTGCTCTCTCTACTCTGACTTAATTCTCTAGTGCATGGCAAATAAACCAAACAAAATGCACATATTTTATGTACTGGAGGTTTTACATTTTTCCATATATAGTAAAATACATTTTAAATCTGCCTTAAGACTAAAAATTATGTGTGCCATATGAAGAAAAGTTGATAATATATCTCAGCAGTCTAGAGGTAGGTTGTTATCTCATTTTTTATATTCTAAAAAGCTCTTTCTATTTTTCCTCTTTTTGTTATAACTTACTTGGTGCTTTTGGTGTTTTCCAGATTCTGGCAGTCCACAAAAATGACATTAAAACCCACTGTTCTCTTTCTTCTTCTTTTTAGATTTTTTGCCCAGATAATTTTTTTTTTTAAATTAGAACATGAGTGAGCAATGTGGGCTGCCTCATTGGTTCATCCAACCCTTTTTGGTTAATGTTTTTTTTTTCAAATTAGAAAATGCTTAATTAACGGAGGTTGCCACTTATGAACCTTCTAGCAAATTCTGGAACTCGCAGCTTGGCTTTTATTTTTTAAACCCTTACCTTCTGTCTTAGAATTGATGCTACATATTAGTTCCAAAGCAGAAGGGTGGTAAGGGCTGGGTAGTTGGGGTCAAGTGATTTGCTATGAAGTATCTGAGACCAGATTTGAACCCAGGATCTCCTGTTTCCAGGCCTTGTTCTCTATTCACTGAGCAACCTAGCTACCCCTCTTGATTTTTTTTTTTCCTATGACTGCCTGTCCTTTTAGCCTCATAGTTTCTTGGACCATGTGATAACTGACTTTAGGCTGATCCAATGAAGATCTTTCTGACTTTTAAATAGAGAGAGAGAATTTAAGCAATAAGCTTAGCTTTTAAGTATTCCTAATCGTATTTTAGGCATTTTGTGATACCTCAGTTCCCTGAAAAGGGGGATAATGCTTCAGGATGACCCAGTTAAAGCCAAAATGAAAGCCCATTTTGACTAGGTCATCTTATACCTTCCTTGCAGGCCTGAGGATGAATTCAGTGAGATTCTTGGATGAACGGTGCTGTGTGAATGCTCAATAGTATTATTTTACAATCTTAATCATGATTTGGGACAAGGCCTCTCCTTTTAGAATGACTGAACAGTAGAGTCCTTCATGGTAAGGGGTAAATTGATAATTGAGGCTTTTCTGTCACATCACAGGGTATAAAGCTGCTATCGAATTCTTTCATTACTCTTGTGAGGTCTTTCTTATAGCCTCTCTCTTCTAAGAATTGTTACGAAGTATGTATTTGCCTTCTTTAGGGATGGATAAAAGATAAAGTTATTCTGCACTGTTTTTATACCTCCCAGGGTTCCATTTTAGTCTCTTTTATGCTGCTGCATGGATTCCTATCAGATCAGTCAGAGAGGAACTTTTTCTAGAAAGAGAATTCGCTACTGGTAAGCTTTATGTAGGGATTGCATTTCTAAAATAGCCTCTGCTTCATGGTATATTACCATCTTTGTTTTCTGAATTTCTGTTACCAAGTCATTGAGTTAGTGACTAAATATGTGCCTTAGTGTAAAATGCCTTGGTTTCCTGTATACTTGATTACATCAGGTAACTTGGGAAACAGCTCTTTCTTTACCAGTGCTGAGAATAGGCACAGGTGCTTCAAGAAAGTGAGTTATTTGTGTTTTTTTTTTAAACAAAAAGTCTAAAAGCCACCATTTGAATATTGGTGTAGAAGCCTTTTTCCTGAATATCCTCATGTATGATGTAGTCACTTGCAAGTGGTGAGCTTCACAAGGGTCAGAAGAAGTATTTATACAACCAGAAGGGACCATAGAGATTGTTAAGTCCAAACCCTTAATTTACAGATAAGAAAACTAGGGCACAGAGAGGTTAAGTGATCTATCCTGGGCCATACAACTTGTAAGTGTCTGAGGTGGGATTTGAATTGAAGTCTTCCTGATTCCATGTTCTGCACTCTGTTGACTTAACATTTTCCCTTCACATTGACATTAAAGAAAAACCATTTAATTGTTTCTTTTCCCTTTGGAAAGGGGAAGTTCTGTTTACAAAGCCCTTTACTGTTCTTGTGCAACTGTCTGCCTGTGGTTTTGCATGTTGAAATGGCGCTGCTGAGCCTCTGTCTATAAGACACTATCTGTTGGTCTTGTTTGCCATGATGTGGTCAATAAATTCGTTTTCACTCTTCCAGGCTGTGGTTTATTTGTTTTGTGAAATTAGGATCAGAATTATATATGAAAGAGTTGGTGGCTAGTGGTTTTGAAAGTTATGGTCTTCTGTTAACTACCCAGCAAAGACGTAACGCCTCGATTTTGAGAAGGGCAAAGGTTTCTTCAATAGCAAGAGAGTATGCAAAAGGCCAGTCTACACTTTGCCTAGATGAAGCAGACTGCTTTCCTTTGAGTTGACTACAAAAGTTGACTTCACTTCTGAGGAAAACAGAGGTTGGACTCATGACTTTTTCCACTAGCATTAATTCTAACTTACCCAGGATGTTCCGTCAAGATATACAATGATGGAACTCTTTTGGGGATCCACATTCAGTTAATGATGATCTTGTGTTGCCTGGACAAGTCACTTAACCCTGCTCGCTCAGTTTCTTCCTCTGTAAAATGGACTGGAGAAGGAAATGGCAAACCCCTCCAGTACCTTCGTCAAGAGAGTCCCAAATGGGGTCAAGAAGAGTTGGACAACAACTGGACAACAACGCATTGCCATAGAAACTTGATCGTGAAATTCTGAAGTCCAGGTAGTAAGCCAAGGGCCTGCCTGGGAGATGCCTCTTTCTTTGGGGAAGGTAGCACTGCTAAGTGGACTACCTCACAATATTTTAAGAAAGGAAATAAAACTAATTACTATGACTCAAACCATAGAGCAAATGATTTCTTTCCTCTTAAGTTGGAAGGTTCTTCTTTCTGTGGCTTGCTTTGTTTGCTTGAGGCCTCATTTGTTGAATATTCAACAGATATTTACTGATTGGTTATCATGTGTAAGCCACTATGGTAAGTACTCTGAGGAACAAAAGATAGATTAGACATTACCTAATTTCAAAGAGTTCACAATCTAGTGTGGGAGATGACATACATAAATACAAGATTTGATTGGGACTCTCAGTAAGTCAACCTCTAAGCCTTTTTTAAAAAAAAAATAAAAGCATTGGGGTCATACTGTGGGTTCAGAGACTGAAACAAGAACTTGATTGCTTAGTGGTTCCTGTATTTCTCCTCATCTGCTTCAAGATGCACAGATCTGATTTGCTTTGATGCTTCTAGAATCCACTTCAATCAGACCGAGGGGAATCCAGTAACATCTAGGGAGTTACACTTGTAGTGTCTCTCCTGGTGTCTCATCACTTTTAGGTAAGCATTTTCCTTTAATTTTCTAAATAGTTATCTTAGCCTTTTCTTATTCAGAAGAAGGATGTTTCTGAGGTGTTTTTTTTAACTAACCTAGTTGTTGTATCATAAAGCTCTGATTCTATGTAATGCTGTTAGTTTTAGCTGGGGAATTAGAATGAGATGTCTTAGCTAGTTATGACCTGACCTGATTAGATAGGTCCAGTCTTTTTTTTTTTAAATAAGGAAGAATAGCTTCTCCCATTTGATTTTTTGTTCATTGGTTGATCAAGAAAGCTCCAGGGCCATTGTCCATGCACAAATGCATTCCTCAGTCTTTCTTTACATGACTATTAGCCAGGACCAGGAAGGCAGTAGGTACAAGTTAGTTACATTTTCTTTTTTTTTCCCTTTTTTTAAAACCTTACCTTCCATCTTGGAGTCAATACTGTATTGGTTCCAAGGCAGAAGAGTGGTGAGGGCTAGGCAATGGGAGTTAAGTGACTTGTCCAGGGCCATACAGCTGGGAAGTAACTGAGGCCAGATTTGAACCTAAGATCTCCCTTCTCTAGGCCTGGCTCTTAGTCCATTGCTTCCCTCAGTTACACTTTCTGTGTTTACCTATTTGAAAGAGGGTTTGTGATAAATTGCTTTGTGACTGAAGAAAAATAAGGAGTACTTTTAGTAGGAGATCAAAAATAAGTCAATGAAAAATGTCTATTACCTTAGGTAGAGCTTTGCCTAGCTGTGCTTGAAGCTGGGGGAAGACCATATGCCTTTATTGCCACTGCTTTTCACACTAGTCAAGATCTTCTACCAAGAAGCTCCTGAAACTTTTTGAGCAGGAGATGACATTGTCAGACCTTGCTTTATGGATATCTATTTAGTGGCTGTGTAGAGAAAGATTGGAGAGAGGAAAGATTGGTTTCAAGGAAACCAGTATCAGGGGTATTTTAATAGTTTTGGGGAGAGGTGAGGAAAATATGAATTAGGGATGCAGTTCAGGACTCTAAAAGTGATGAGGTTCTGTGGTGGCTGAAATCAACAAAATTTGGCAACTGAAAGGAAATATGGAGTGAGTGAGAGGGAAGAATTAAGCATGACTCCTGGGATATGACCCAGAGAGTTGAAAAGTTTAGTGATGAAATTGGGAAGTAAGAACAGGGGTGGGTTTGGTGGGAGTCAGCCATTTGCCGGACATTTTGAGTTTGAGATGAATATGGGACATGTATATGGAAGTGTTCATTGGGCACTTGGTGATATTGGGCAGGAGCTCACAAGAAAGGTGAAGATTGGCTAGGTAGATTTGTGACTCATTTCTATTGAGCTGAAAATTGATTCTGTGGGAGCTACTGAGATCACCAAGTGAGTGTAGAGAGACATGGTGGCCCAGGAAAAGTCCTATAGACTCCTACACATAGGTGGAATATTGAGACTGAGGAAGACTACTAAAACAGGCCGAAAAGAGAATGAAGGGGGATGAGGGAGAGCATGGAAGCTAAAGGGTGAGAGGGAGTGTCCATTATGAGGAACTAGTTGTAAGTGTTAGAAGTTTCTGAAAAGTCAGAGAGGATTGAGAAAAAGTTAGTAGTTGAGATTGTGAATAAACTTGGAGAGCAGCTTGAGTCGAGGGATGGTGTCATACATATGGTAAGGGATTGAGAGATGAATGGGATATAAGAAAGTGGAAGATATTGGTGCAGACAGATTCTTTCTAAAAGTTTGCCTGTGAAAAAGGGGCATAAAGGATGAATGTTTGAGGGGATTATAGGATCAGATGAAGGGTTTTTAGGATGGGGAAGACCTGGCTGTGTTTTTAGGCTGAAGAGAAAGAACCAGTGTTAAAAATAATAGGTAGGATCACTAGGATTAGAGGAATGCTATAGATAGAGAATTGAAGGCATAGAAAAATGTAACTCAGACAGTTTAGGTGATTGTGAAACTAGCTAAATGGCTAGACCTAAAGAGTAGGCTGCAGTGCTCTGAGGTCAACTTGGAAATTTTCAGAGGAGTGCCTCCACCAGGGACCTTTGCTATTTAAATAACATTTTTATCACTGACTTGGATAAAACAGATAGATATGCTTATTATAATTGTAAATGACAGATCTGTGATAACTAGATTTAATATAACAGTCAAGAATCAAAAAGATCTTGACAAGATACAACATTGAATAAAATATAATAAGATGAAATTTAATAGTAAAATCTTATATTTGGAATTTTATTTATTTTTAAAAACTCTGATTTAGGGTTTTTACTTACTGAGACACTTAAGGTACCCTATACTTGGAATTAAAAAAAATCAATCTCATAGGTACATGATTGAGGAAGCATGGATAGAAGAAGTTCATCTGAAAAAAATCTGGGATTTTGTAGTTCCCAGACTCAGCATGATTCAATAATTTAATCTAGTAACTAAGAAAGCTAATATGATGATCTTAGGCTGCTTTAAGAGAGAAATAAAGGGACAGCTTGGGAGCTTAGTGGATAGAGCACGAGACCCAGAGTCAGGAGGACTTGAGTTTAAATTTTATCTCAGACATTTCCTAGCTGGATGACCCTGGGCAAGTCACTTAACCCCACTTGCCTGTCCCTTTGCCTTGGAACAGATACTTAATATCTATTCTTAGGTAGAAAAAAGGTCTTGATAATAAGATAAGGTAAGGATTTGAGAGAGAATGTACTAGATGAGACAGATGGCAGTTCTGTTTTCCCTGGCTTTGGCCGGGGGACATCTTGACTATTTTGTTCAGTTTTAAGTGACACATTTTAGGAAACACAAGCAATCTAGAGTGTGTAAAGAAGGAGGTTATTAGAATGGTAAGGGTAGGTCATATGAGGATCAATTGCAGGGCCTGGAGATTTTAGGTAAAAGATGGCTTTGGGGGGGAGGGGTGCACATACTTGTACTCTTCAAGGGCTATTGAATGGAAGAGTAAATGGATTGGAGTTGTTCTACCCAGAGACCAATACTGGAACCAGTGGATGGAAGTGAAGGACACAAATTTAGAGTCAATTTAAGGAAAAACTTCTAAATGATGAAGAGAATACTAAAATAGAATGGAGTGTTTTGAGAGATTGTGGATTCACATTTACTGGAGATTTTCAAGCAAAGACTCAATGACCATTTGAATATTTTGTAGGGGGCTTCTTATTCAGAACTAGATGAGATGGTTTCTAAGGCCAAGTGATGTGATTCTATGAATTTATGTTTTTGTCTTTTTAAGTCAGTCATTAAAAAAAAAAGTCATACCCGTGATTTTATTCATATAGGGAACTGAGTGTGGAAACTTCTATTGATGCACATTAGCAATTCTATCTTATAGGACTTAAAGAAAGTAGGACACTTAGTTTTCTGAAGATTTTGTATGTGTATTAGATTCTGATAAAGGACTACTTCCTCCTTTCATGGAATTTGAGTTTGACTAAGTAACATAGGATTGGCAGCTAGATTCGGGTTGTTGGTTTCCTTTTGAAACAGTGGTAAGAGTTGGAAGAAGTGTCTACATTGATGGTTTCAGTTTAAGATCTTATATCTAGATTAGTCATCATTAGCTCAAGTATTACAAATAATGATATTTAAGATTCTATCTGATGAATAGTATAGGAGTATCTCTTTATAAAACTGACATCCACCTTAGATGCATGTACTTAGAATTTTGGGGAATTTAACATGACTCTTGGGCAGCTAGGTGGCATAGTGTAGGGAGTGCCAGGCTTGAAGTCAGTAAGACTCATTTTCCCAAGTTCAAATCTGGCCACAGGGCACATAGAGGCAAATCACTTAGTCATTAGTTATGTTATAAAGTTTCTACTACCCCCATTTTCAGATTCTCATGTTCACTGCAATTCATCCTACTCTACCCCTACCATTCATTCCCTTCCTAAAATTTAGAAACAGAAATCTGACCATTTTCCCTTCCAGTCCATAAGACTTCTGTATGCTACTGATGATGACCATATGAATCCAACCTAAAGACACCTATGCAAATAAACTGCTTTCCTCTTGTCTTTTGTGCCATCATCGTAATGGGTTTCTATCATTATCATTTTTGTGGTACTTTGTAGTTCACTTTAGAAATATTTTTATTAATAAGTTTAAACTTCCATTAATCAGTATAATGACAAATATAGAAACGATAACAAGAGAAGAAAAGATAAAATAAATGAAAACAATTAAACAAAACAGAAAAAGAGGGGCACTAATGATTGTACATATAACTGTACACTTCTGTTATTTACTGATTGATTATTAAATAAAAGCTTACCAAAGTAGTCTGTGCAATGCCTTTTTAAAATGAAATAAACTCACAAAAGAAATAAAGTGAAAATTAGTATGTTTTAATCTGTATTCAGTATTTGGCAGTTCCTTCTGTGGCTGTGGGTAGCATCTTTCATTATGAGTCCCTTGGGGTTTTCTTGGAACCTTGTCTTGCTAACAGTTTAGTCCTTCACAGTTTATCATTGTACAATATTTGTATTACTGTATTGGTTCTGCTCATTTCGTTTTTGTGCAATGTCTTTATTTCTATAGGTGTAATCAGTTTGAGGTATACTTGGTATAGTGGCTAGAGGGACTGCCCTTAAGCCAGGAAGTCAGGAAATCAGGAAGAATGAGGTTCAAGTCCTGCCTTGGAAACATATTAGCTCTGTGACTCTTGGCAAGGCACTTAACCTTTCAATGCCCCAAACAATTTTCTAAGACCATAAAAAGTGGCAGATGAGTTGCTCTTCTGCTTTATTGATAGGAGTTCCTGTATAGTGTAATTCCCTACCAATGAGATCACAAGTTCAAATCAGATGCAAAACAAGTTTATGTATATTTATGTATAAATTATTCTTTTGATTCTGCTTTCTTCATTAATTTGTATGAATTCTCAGTTTTCTTTGGATTCTTAATAATCATCATTGCTTAAAGCACAGTGCTATTTCATTATATGCTTATGTTGCTGTTTTTCAGTTGTTTCAGTCATGTTTAATTCTTTGCGACCCCATTTTGTTTTTTTTGGCAAAGATACTGGAATGGTTTGCCATTTCCTTCTCCAGTTCATTTTATAGATGGGGAACTGAGGCAAACAGTAAATATCTGAGGTCAAATTTGAACTCAGGAAGTTTCCAGGTTCGAGCCTTGCACTCTCTCCAGAGTCATCTAGCCACCTTATATCTTTATACCACAATTTATTCAATCATTCCCCAATTGCTGGACCCATTGCTTCCAGTATTTTGCTATTCTCTTGTACTTTGTAGTAGTTTACAGAGTGGTAGTAGATGATGCTATTACATCATCTCATCTTCCTATGAGGAAGACAACAGTTATTATTCTCTGCTCACTCTTCTCCTCCTCCCAGTTTTACAGGTGATGAAATTGAATGTCTGTCAGAGAGGTGACTGGGGCAGTGTCCCACAAGGGGTAATAGCATAGCCAAGACCAGGACCTTTTTGTTTTCTGACACTGAGACCAGGGTTCTTTTCAGCACTCCATAATGCCTCCCTTAATAGGTTACATTTTTTTATTTTTGTATGGCCTCCTGGTGTAGTTTGTTGACTTTTCTTGATGAAAGGAATTAAAAATTAGAAAACAAAACTGGAAACTTTCAGGTGATCCTTCCTTGCTCAGATGTGGATTATAAATAAAGCCAAACATGATAAAAGAGAGACAGTTACTAGAACAAAGATAAGCAATAGGTCTGATATCTTCATAAAGCCCTTTCCTATAATACAGTCTCCTTCTGCTGGCAGGGAGGAGATTATCCCCTTGCCATTCGAAGGAACAGAAAATTGACCTGACTGAGACCAGTAGCTTCCTATGTGAAAGTGAATGAAAGCTAGGCTACAGAGGAATCATCCTTTTAGGACCCAGGCTCCTCCTGAGGAGCTAGTGGGTAGGCTGAGGCTTGGACTGCATTGCTGATTTGAACATTCTGGACTTTCTTTATCTTTTCTCTGTTCCCTGACTAATATCCTCTCTTCCATCCCCAGTCCCTTGTAACAAATTGCCCCAGCCGTCCTGTATAGCTGCACTGTTATGTGGATGGAGTTAAGTGAATCCTGTAGCTGAATTAGAACTTTTATCCTATATCTATCTCCTACTCTGTTCACACATCCTACCCATCTTTCTTTGACTTTGGCAAGGGGGGATGGGAGGAGAAGAAGATCTAGTAATTTCGTAAATGTGGGGTACAACTTCTTTTATTTTAAACCCATACCTTCTATCTTAGTATCAATTCTTTTTTTTTTTCAAACCCTTACCTATTATCTTAGAATCAATACTAAGTATCAGTTCCAAGGCAGAATTGGGGTGAAGACCAGGCAATTGGGGTTGTGACTTCCCCAGGGTCACATAGCTAGGATATATCTAAAGCCAAATTTGAACTCAGGTCCTCCCAACTCCAGGCCTGGCACTCTGTCCAAAGTACCACCTATCTGCCCTGTAGAGGGAACTCCTAATATGGCAACTCTTCTGTTTCTGTAGATTGGCAACTCATTTGTGACCAACTGACTTGTTCATGGTCACACAGCAGTGTGCTAATGGCAGAGCTTGAGCCTCAGTCTTCCTGATTCCAAAGTTGGCACTGGCTCTCACCTTTGCATGATGCTTAAATAAAATTTCTAGTTCAGTTGAGAAGAGAGATGAGCATTTCAAGGTTGTGTAATCAGTGCTTTTGAATGTGAAATTGTTAAGACAGCATTGGATTACATTTATAGTTGTCTTAATGTCTGTGTACAGTCAATTGCTGTACATTCTCTTGAAACTGACTTTAAACTTTTCTATCCTTGTTTTTATCTTGAAGGTTGAAAAAAGGCCGTGGAATGTTTTCTCCATTGGAACTCAAACTGCTACCTGTGTTGCTGGGTAGGTAGAGACAAAGAGTATAAATGCGATACTTCATTTCTCGTAAATCTCTTCACTTCCTTCTAGTCAACCTTTGTTTTCAGTTTTCTTGTTTTGAGAGAGAACCAACAATTCCGCTTTTTGTAATTTTGTTGAAAAATTTGTCTTAAAATCTGTTGAATAAGGGCAGCTGGGTGGCTCAGTGGATTGAGATCCAGGCCTAGAGGTGGGAGGTCCTGGGTTCAGATTTGACCTCAGATACTTTCTGGCTATGTGACCCTGGGCAAGTCACTTAATCTCCATTGCCCAGCCCTTATTGCCCTTCTGTATTAGAACCAATATACAATATTGATTCTAAGATGTAAAGTAAGGGTTTAATTAAAAAAAAAATCCATTGAGCAAGTTTTTTCTTGGCTTGATGATTCAGTCTCTATTCTCCTGAGAAGAGTATAGTGTTCTGCTTCTTACTGGCTATTTTAGGCTCTGATTATATTATATTATCTTGATAATATTCAGAGATATTATGGTATTCAGTGAGAAATAGGCTGGCCTTGGTGTCAGCAGACCTAGATTTGAATACTTTCCTAAATTTAAACCTTTTTCTTCTTTCTTAGAAGCAATACTAAGTATGGGTTCCAAAGCAGAAGAGTGGTAATGGGTAGGCAATTGGGGTTAAATGACATACTCAGGGTCATCCAGCTAGGAAGTGTCTGAGGCCAGTTGAACCCAGGTCTTCTTGTTTCTAGGTCTGGCTCTCAATCCACTGAACCACCTCACTGTCCCATTCTTGCTTTTTAAAGGGCTAATTTTTAAGCAGTAGCAGTCCAAGTTTTTCAAAAGTGTAAGCCAAATAAGAGACCGAAGTTGATATCTTACTTCTGATCTCTAAAAATAGTTTTACAGATGGTGTGGGTGAGGGACCTTGGATCCCATTCATCTTAATCTTTTTTTTTCTCTTTTCCTATTTGTTTCATGGCTTTTCAGGAAAGAGAATACCTTTGTTTTATATCTTCAGCCTTTGATGGCTAGTTGTGTGTGTGTGTGTTTGTGTGAGACAGAGAGAGAGAGAGACAGAGACAGAGAGAGAGAGAGAGAGAGAGAGATCAACTCTCCTTTATGTAGACTAATAGTGTTGGGCTCCTGTGTGTGTGTGAGAGAGAGAGAGAGACAGAGAGAGAGACAGAGACAGAGAGAGAGAGACAGAGAGAGACAGAGAGAGAGACAGAGACAGAGAGAGAGAGACAGAGAGAGACAGAGAGAGAGAGAGAGAATACGTGAATGCCATTATCTGACTTAGTGTGTTACTCACTGCAGATACTTTCACCTTTTGATGAGAAGTACAGCCACATCTATACACAAAGACTGTGCCTTGGAAAATTTGTATGCCAGGGAAACAGGTCTAGGACTATCTTAAGGCATGCATAAGTGGTCTGGGATAATCGGAAGTTTGGGTACTATTTTGATTGGGGATAGAGGGAGGAATAGTGATCTGAACTCCAGGAAATTCTGCCCAGTGTCCTACTTTTGCTTAGCTTTCGTTTGAGGAAATTGCCCCCATCCAGTGTGAGAAGTATATTTTTCTCCATAGGTACTTAGTTTTCTCCGTATAAGTTTATATCCTTCTGTCTTAAGTTTTGCCTCTGCCTTTTCTCCTACCTCTGTTAAACTTTGGCAGTTCTTCAATTAAATTCTTTACATAGTAAGTCATTCTTTAAGAGGGCCAAGTGGGAGGAAGCAGCAAAGCAGCTCTCTTACAACCCCTGCAGCAAGGAAGAGAGAGGGAGGAGGGGAGAGGAATGTTTAAGAAATGTGTGGAGAACTTCAATAAGTTCATTTTGCCAGTCCAGGTCTGCATAAAGAAACAGGCAGTAACCTTTGGGATCTAAGGGAGGAATCCATATAGAAAAGCTCAGCCTAGCAGTAAAGTGCCCTGAAGCTTTTCAGTTCCCAGACAAGAGGTGAGCCTAGAAAATATAAGGCAGTGATGGTAAACCTTTTAGAGATGGAGTGTGGGCTGCTGTGCAAAGGGGCAGAAGTAAGGAATGTCCTCTGAAAGTATAGAGAGGGGGAGGGTAGTGGCCCGAACACTCTGCTCTCCTCCAACTCTGCCCTCTGTAAGCCACCCACCTTACCTCCTGTGTGATCCTTTCTAGTAATGAACTCAGGGGTGGTAGTGGGGTGGAGTTGGGGGGAGGGCAACTGGGTGCCCACCGAGGCACCCATGCCATACATAGGTTTGCCATCACCAACCTAGGGCCCCATGTTTTCTGTGCTATGGACCTGTACCAGAACTAACCTAAGAAGCCTGGAGCCTGCAACTATGTTACTTTGACCCCAAACCAGGGCTCAGAAGCCTGCTGGACTAGCCTGGGGAGGGTAACTATCAGAGTATGTGCTGGATCAGACCACCCTGGTACTTAAGAGGCCCCTTTACCACACTGTCCATTATGTAGACACTGGAAAGTACATGTCAGTACCAAAGAAGGCCTTGCCATCTCATCCAGAAGTCCAAAGAGGCTAATATTCATTCAAAGCCCTTTTTTAGGAAGTAAGGCTGGAGAAATTAATAAACACGGAAATAAGGAGATGTGATGGAGTGAGAGACACTCAAACAAACCCAGAAGAAGAAAAGAACTATATTGTCTACAAGCAAAGCCTGAAAGAAATTACAAGATGTGCTACAAGCTATGCTGAAATTCCTAGGAGAAATTAAACAAAAGAATTAAAAAGTGATACTGTAAATGAGATGAGAGTACTACAGAACAGACAACATAATATAGGAGGAAAAAGACATAAATATTATAGACTATAGGTATTAAACATGCAGCCCTTGGGCCATGTGAGGACTAAATCAGATTAAAAAGTAATTGAGAAATAGTTAACAAAATAAAAATATATATTAAAAAAAATAAAAATACCCCCCCCAAAAGCAAACAACCCATGGATGATATTACTTTAAAACTAACTCAGTATACAGCATACAGGGATCCTTATGTATAATTTAGAGGCCTCTATTTCTGTTTGAATTCGACACCATAGCTATTGACCATTTCCTTAAAAAAAAAGATTGAAAATCAGTTTCTTAGATGTTTGCTTTAGAAGTAGCTAAGCTTGTATTTGCTCTTCTCAAACCTGTTCCAAATGTTAACCAACTGGTTGGCTTAAAGGGAGATGCCTTCTCTGCTGGTATTCTTTGGAGATATTTGATTCCTTTAAAAATAATTCCTTCTATCATGTTTAGATTTCAGGGTCTCTACTGCTGGGCAGGAAGTTAAATCTCTCCTCTCAGGGAAAGAGCCTCTATAAAAAGATTGACATAATTTTGTTTATTCTCATGTGGCTTTGTTTGACTTCTCTTTCAACTGAGCAGGATATATAACTATATCTAGTTATAACCCATTCTGTGTCTTTTTGCCCATGTTACCCCTATCCCTCATTTCCCTCTATTGCATTTCTTCTCTGAAATTTCTTCTCTTTTTGCAGAAAAATGTGACATCTGAAATACCTATCTCTCTAATTGGGTTCTCTGTCATTAACTTTGAAATGATTTGTGCAGTTTATGATACACATAGGGAGAAGACAGTAGGTGGTTGGAAGGGTCCATGAGCTGGGAAATCAGTGGCTGAGTGAGGGAAGGAGAGAGGAAGAAGAGGGTAAACAAAAGACTGATCCAGGAAGGAGGATGTATGCTTGGCCAAGTACAAGGAGTCCCATGATCTGTCCTGAAGCTAGAATCAGCCAGCAAGTCTTAACTTTTTAAAAGAATAGAGATTTTAAAAAAAAGAAAAAGAAAAGAAAGAAAAGGAAAAACCCCGTGATTTGAGTTTGGCTTTTTAGATTAGGGAACCAGTGGCTTTTTGACCAAGAAAAAGAGTTGTAATTTTCCACTTCCTGTTTATTAGATGTGGCCACACAGTAGGTATTGAGAAAGTTGGGCTTCCCCTGTTTCTTATAGCATGCACAATAGATAGGACAGAGTGTTTATAGGGCAGCAGCTAGCATTTTTATTATGTAAATCCAGCAGTTAGCATTTTTGTTATTTATCCAAGATTACCAAGTCTCTTTTAAATATGTACTGTATGCAGAGCATTGTGCTAGGCACTGTGGAAGAGAGAAATTATAAAGCATGCAAAAGGACAGAAGCAGTGGCTGATAGGTGACCTGACTGTCAATCAAATGAAGATTCTGATTTGGAAAATCAAATATACGCCCTCAATATTATCTATTACAGCATGGGGATGCCATTATTAACTAGAACCTGTAACCTGCCTTTATGAAGCTTGTAGGGTTATAGACCATAGATATTAGTAATGCACAAGTACCTATGAGAGGCATAAGTACAGTGTTTGCATGAATATAATGGCACATTTCTCACAATCCAAATTGGATGACCTTCTTTGAAAAGCATTTCCCAATCCTTTTTATCCTTATACATATAGTTTGTTTATACTTAGTTATTTGCATATCACCTCCCATTAGATTTTTTATTTGACCTTAAATTTTTAAAAAATGTTTTTATTGATAATTGTTTCTTATATCTCCATAGTATCCCATATATTCCTTTTTTTAAGAGAGAAATATGAAAAATTGCTTTTTTTTTTAAAGAAAAAAAAGTGAGCACAATTGATTTACACATTGAAAAAATCCAAAAACATATGTAGTGTGTGACATCTGTAACCTTCCCACCTCCACAAATGGATAAGTTAGGTGTTTCTTCTCGTATCTCTTTTTGGGTTCCATTTGATCTTTATAATTTTATTCATTTACCTTTGATTTTTTTGGTGTGTCCTTGTTCTTTCCATTTACATTGCTATAATTAACTATTTTAACCTTTGGAGTTACTATATTTTCTTAACTGTTTTCTTCACTCTTTATCAGCTCATATAGATCTTTCCCCATGCTTCTCTGTATTCATCACATACATTATTTCTTACAACATAGTAATATTCTATGACATTCTTGTACTACAATTTGTTGTTCTTTGATTGATGGACATCTACTTTATAATTCTTTGCTATCACAAAAAAAGCTGCTGTAAATATTTTTGAGCATATGAAGACTTTTTTTCCTTATTGATGGCTTTAGAAAAACCTAGTAATGGAATCTTTGGCTCAAATGGTATGAACATTTTGATCACTTTATTTGTATAATTCCAAATTACTTCCCAAAATGGCTATACCATTTCATAATTCCACCAACAATGTATTAGTATGCCTATCTTCCCACAATCTCTCCAGCATTGATGATTAACCATTTTTGGTCATTTTTTGCCATTATGCTGGGTGTGAAGTGAAACCTCAAGGTTTTGATTTACATTTCTCTTATTAGTTATTTGGAATATTTTTTCAATTGGTTGTATAGTTCTTTTAAGATTTTTGGGTTTTGTTCATGTTGTTTTTTAAAAAAATAATATTTTATTCACCCTCAATTACATGTAAGAACAACTTTTTTAAACAGTCTTTTGTTTTGAGTTCCAAATTCTCTCCCTCCTTTCCACCTTCCTTCCCACCCTTCCTTCTACCCCTCCAGTTTCCTTGAGACAGTAAGCCGTCTGATATAGATTTTACATGTTCAGTCATATAAAACATTTTTCCATATTAGTAATTTTGTAAAAGAGGTTTCAAGTAAAAAGAATCAGTAAAAAGAAAATGAAATATAGTATTATTCAAAATATGTATTTAAACTCTTATCAGTTCTTTCTCAGAGGGCAGATGGCATTTTTCATCATGAGTCTCTGGGATTGTCTTGGGTCCCTGCATTGCTGAGAATCACTAGGTCATGCATACTTGTTCATCAAAAAATATTGCTGTCACTGTGTACAATGTTCTTCTGGTTATGCTTACTTCACTTTTCATCAGTTCATATCTTTCTAGGTTTTTCCAAAATCATCCTGCTTGTTATTTTTTATAACCTAATATCATTCCATCATTGTCATATACGACAACTTGTTCAACCATCTCCAATTGATGGATAACCCTTTAATTTCCAATTCTTTGCTACCACAAAAGTGGTATATATAATATATATAATAAAAAAATTTTTTTTAACAAATATAGATCCTTTTCTCTTTTAAAAAAAAATCTCTTTGGGATACAGACCTAGTAATGGTATTGATGGATCAAAGGTTATACACAGTTTTAGAGTCCATTGAGTATAGTTCAAAATTGCTCTCCAGAATGATTGGATCATATCATATCTTCACCAATGGTGTATTAGTGTGTCGATTTCCCTCACATCCTCTCCCAATATTTGCCATTTACTTTTCTGTTATAATAACTGACCTAATAGGTGTGAAGTGGTATCTCAGAAATGTTTTAATTTGCATTTCTATAATCAAGAGTGACTTAGAGCATTTTTTCATATGACTATAGATGCCTTTTATTTCTTCATCTGAAAACTATCTGTTCATATCCTTTGATCATTTACCAATTGGTAAATGACTTTTATTTTTATAAATTTGTTTTATTTCTCTCTATATTTGAGGAATTAGATCTTTATCAGAGATACTTGTTTTAAAGTTATTTTTATCCAGTTTTCTCTTTTCTTTTAATCTTGGTTGCATTTGCTTTGTTTGTACAAAATCTTTTAAATTTAATTTAACCAAAATTATTCATTTTACATTTTATAATGCTCTCAATCTCTTGTTTGGTCATAAATTCTTCCTGAAATTCTTCTTTTGAGAATGGTTTGTTTATGTTCTTTGATCTGCTGGGGAATGGCTGTTAGTCATAAGTATTATTTATTAATTGTTTATTTTTCTTGGAGACCAAACTCTTGCCAGAGAAATTTGATAGAAAGATTTTTTCCTATTTGATTACTCTTCTTATCCTTGTTGCACTAATATTGTCTGTGTGGACTCTTTTCAGTTTTAAGTGATCACAGTTAACTATTTTATCTTTTGAAATTGCCTGTCTTTTGTTTGATTAAGACTTCATGCCTACCCATAGGTATGTGAGATATGATCTTTTTCTGTTTTACATTTTTTATAGTATGATCTTTCATATTAAGTCTGGATATCCATTTAGGAGGTACCATGAAGTATGACATAAGATTTTGGTTTGAGCCTGTACTCTGCCAGACTGCTTTCCAGTTTTCCTAGCATTTATAATCAAGTAAGGAATTTTACCCCGAGGTAACTTCCACCTATCAAACATTGATGTTTGGAATCTCTGTTATCTAGTCTGTTCCATTGATGTCCCTATTCTTTATCCAATAGTAGATGATTTTTCTTCTCCCCCATTAGATTTTCAATTTCTTGAGAGCAGGGGGGAAGGAAAAGGAATGAACATTTATATAGCACCTACTCTGTGCCAGGCATTGTGGTACATGCTTTACAAAAATTATTTCACTGTATAGTTTCACAACAACCCTATAAGATAGGTTCTATTACTATCCTCATTTTGTTGTTGAGAAAACTGAGACAAACAGAAGAAAAGACTTGCCAGAGATTACAATAATTCCAGGCTCCAGCCTCCTCACACTTAGCTATGTTTCTTTGATTCTCCAGGGCATAGCATATTACGTGGCACGTAGTAGGCGTATAACAAATGTTTATTGACTATTGGGAAAGTATTTCCCTTAACCTTATTGGCTCCGTTTTAATTTTGAGTGAGAGAGTTCTTCTTGGGAGGAAAGAATAATGTACTTGGTGGCAAACTTTAACTTTTCCTTGTTAGGGTGTCTATCTAAACTTTTTTCCTTGCCTTTGAATTTTTTAGGTTGTATCTTGGGTCTAGGTGACCTGGTTGTTTCTTCCTCTGAAGTGATAGCACACGTGGGTGATTCAATCCTACTGAGATGTGTTTTCCAGAGCACTATGATGAAACAAGTGACTAAAGTGGACTGGAGGTTCTCAGCAAGGGAGCATGCACAGGTAATGAGAAGTAGTACCTGATAGAGATTCCTCTGGCTGATGATTACAGAGCACTGGAAGTTCCAGAGATAAGTTGCTTGGGAGAGTTGCTCCCAATTTTGCAACTTTCTGGAAAACAAAACCTGTGTGCCACATTTTGAGAGTGGCATGGGCTTACTGCTAGGAAAGAGAAAGTCATTGTAGTCTGATGGATAGAATAGCCTTTCCAGGTGGATATAGTCCTGGAAGTGTATAGTGCGGGAAGACTTGACTTTTAAAAGTTTAAATCTGGCAACAGACTTAGTTTCTTCAACTGTAAAATGAAGATAATAATAACACCCACCTTCCAGGTAGTTGTGAAGATGAAGTGAGATAATATTTGCAAAGCACTTAGCGTAGTGCCTGACTCATAGTAGGTGCTGAATAAATCTTTGTTGCCTTCCCTTGTCCCATGGGATACTTTTGGTATTTAAATTTATTGGCAGAAGCTATTACTGCAGACTTTCCTAATTCAGTTAATAAACACTATGGGGGCAGAGTATGAATTATTAGTATATGAATTTATAGCATAGGAAAGGGACTTGTTATATAGGCATAGGGGAGGGGGGAAAAGAGGGACAGAGAGGGAGGGAGAGAAGGAGGGAGAGAGAGAGGGAGAGAATGAGGGAGAGGGAGGGAGGGAGAGGGAGAGAGACAGAGAGAGAGAGAGAGAGAGAGAGAGAGAGAGAGACAGAGACAGAGACAGAGACAGAGATAGAGACAGAGACAGAGACAGAGAAAGAGAGAGAGAGAGAGAGAGAGAATGAGAATGTATGTGTCTGTTTGTTGTGAGCTATATAAGGCTGTGTTTGTGGATATTAGGCAGGGCAGATGTTGGGGTGGTATATGTGCCTAAGGCCCCTGTGTAGCATCCCAAGCATATTCACATCTATGAAATATAAATGACTGTATGGCTACTGTGTCTCCAAGCATAAGGTTATACCAATGAGGCTTGTGAATGTAACCTTGAGCTGGCCATGCGGCCCTTGGCTAAGACAAACTCATTAACATGCTCAGACTCAATTCCCCAGGAAAGCCGGTTTGCAATCTACACGCCCAAAGGTGTTCCCTCTACCTTGCCACCCAATCTTAATTGTCTATACTTTGTGATGTGGTTACTACGTGCTTGGGAGTAAGGCCCAAGCAGGACAGGATTAAATTCAGAGGCAAACCCATGAACTTCCTCTTGGCTCTTGGCTTTTCTCCCCTTCCATGGAGCTTCACTGGGCTCCTCAATGACTATGTCTCTCTCCTCTTAACCTTCTCCTTCCCCGAGGCTGTAACCATCTCGGCCTGCATTTCCTATCTTAATCTCCTCCTCCACCTTTGTACTCATACTCTCCTATCAAAGGGAGTATCATAGGGATTGCCTGCCCTATCCAACCACTGACTTGTCCCTGTCTTCCTTATCCACCCTGGTTCTCAGTTCCTACCTCTCCTCGGGTCCCATCACAAAGGTGAGCCCCTTCCCTTGTGGGACCCTGCTGGTCAGGGAAGTCCATTAAGGAAAACCCCCCACCCCTGCAGATCTGTGATGAGAGTTAAAAGTGAAAAAGGGAATCCTGGAGCTTGATAATATGCAGCTTCCCTTCTGGTAAGAAGACCCCTTAGGAGGAACAATATTTCCTATTAGATATCTCATTAGCACAGACATTTTTGTGGGTGTGTTATTCTTAATCTGAGAAATACCAGTAAATATAAACATTTCATATATAAAAAGAATAGAGACTGTGGTATAGTGCATAAGACAGT
This sequence comes from Monodelphis domestica, assembly GCF_027887165.1. Lineage (NCBI taxonomy): Eukaryota > Metazoa > Chordata > Mammalia > Didelphimorphia > Didelphidae > Monodelphis > Monodelphis domestica. Next base: position 232,270,676 of record NC_077230.1, read on the forward strand.
GGATTTGAAGTCAGGAAAACCTGGGTTCAAATCCTGCCCCAGATACTTATTTGCTGTGTGACTTGGGGAAAAGTCTGTATCTCAGTTTTCTCATCTGTAAAATGAGGGGATTGGACTCCGTGGCGATATAATTGTATATGAAACCTTTGATTTCTATTATTTATAGCTTTAAAAAAGTATATAATAAATGAATTCTACTACTTTCAAAACTATTTTGCTTGTCCATGTCTTCCTCTAACTGCTTTCTGTTTTCTTCTTTGTGTATTTAAAAGTATTAGGTCAGCTATGTGGCTCAGTGGATAGAGAGAGAGACCTGAACATGGGAGGTCTTTGATCTCATACACTTCCTAGCAGTGTGACCCTGGGAAGTCACTTAACTCAAATTGCCTAACCCTTACCACTCTTCTAATACTTAGTAGATGGTAGGAGTAAAAAAAATAAATAAATAAAAAGAATACTTCATTGACTCTTGTTTCTTCTTTGTTTTGGCATCACTGTCACTAGACCCAATCTTCTCAATACTTCACAACAACAAAATTTTCAAACCCTCTCTTATAACAAATAACAAATGGGTTCATACTTTGGCCTTGTCCAAAAACTCATTTCTTATTTTGCCCCTCTAGTCCACCAGCTCTCTCTCCAGAGTTGGGAATCATGTTTCATTCCCATTTGGTCCTCTAATGATAACATGGACATTTTCTCACAGAATCACTCTGGGCACTTTGCCTAGAGGACTCGGGGTTTTGTGGAAACATAGTTGGGAAAACAATTCAGCCGAGTAGGAATCAGCTTTAGGATGGCTTGATAATAATCAGGGGTCCTGAATTCTATTCATTGTGTTCTTTCTGTGCCTCAGTTTCTCATCCAAAAGCAGAGTAATCTAACTCAACTGCTAGAGGACCATAGGATTATAAGACACAAAGTGGGGTGGGGATATTTTAGGGAATATTTGGGGAAAGTTCTCTAGCATGGAGAACTGCATTTTAGGTTTGCAAAGCTGGAGCTAGCATTGCAGTGGTTATGAGTTAGTTATGAAAGAATGTCATATATGGTCTTACATTGTAGGCAACTGATGGGCAAGGGCAGAGATATATGTAGCAGAAATCTATTTTTTCAGCACCAGATTCTGAACAGAGTCATGTATAACTAGGTGTATAATAAAGCCTTTTTGATGATAATGATTATTAACAGTAACAGACATCTGTGCCTACAAAATCCCAGACCTGGCACAGCTCATCTTTTGACTTTTCTTACTCTGTATCATCTTCTAGGAAGAACTCGTGCTCTACTATTATGCTAACCTCAGTGTGCCTTTGGGGCAGTTCACTGACCGTGTTCATTTTGTGGGGAAAATCTCAGACAACGATGGCTCCATCTGCCTGCAGGATGTGAGAGAGGCTGACCAAGGAGTCTACACCTGTGAGATCCAGATCTACCAAGAGAGCTTTGTTTTTAAGAAGAAAACTATACTGCAAGTGGTCCCAGCTAAGCCCACAAGTATATGAATGCTTGGTCGTGGAGAGAGCTTATATCAAGGGACACTAGGGATAAGGGATAATATTTGGCTAGTCAGCCACACTGATGCAATGTCTGCTATGTATTATACAGAATGGGGGGGGGGGAGGGGAATTGAGGTGAGCCATTGAGCTGCAGGGGGAAAGGATAGGAAAGATTGGATGATGTAGGATCTCTTTTGGAAATCTCCTTGATTTTATAATGGTTGACATTTATGTAAAAATGAAGACTAACAAAGTACTTTGTATGTGCTACTTTATTTGATCTTCACGACCACCCTGTAAGCTATTATTGCAAATAAGAAACACGAGATTCAAGAAAGATTAACTTCGTGTAAGTACAGGATGGCAGAGACACATGACTAGATCTCAGTTTGAAGAAATTTTGGGGACCTTAGAGGATGACAAGCTCAATATGAGGCATTGGTGTGACATGACAGCCAAACAAGTTAGTATGATCTCAAGCTATACTGAAAGAAGCATAGAGTCTAGGACTAGAGAGTCAGTAATCCTTCTCTACCTTGGGAAAAAAATACATTTTAAGAAGGCTGTCTGGGGGCAGCTGGGTATCTCAGTGGATTGAGAGCCAGGCCTAGAGAAGGGAGGTTCTAGGTTCAAATGTGACTTAAGACACTTCCTAGCCGTGTGACCCTGGGCAAGTCACTTAACCCCCATTGCCTAGCCCTTACTGCGCTTTTGCCTTAGAACCAATACACAGTATTGATTCTAAGATGGGAAGTAAGGGTTTAAAAAAAAAGAAGGTTGTCTGATAAGTTGAAGAATGCCTTGGAAGCACCAGTGTTTGAACTGGCAGGGAGCAAAGAGTGTAATTCTTGAGGAAGAGAAAGCCTTTTCTTTTTTTGTCCATTATTTTTAAAACATTATTTATTTTTTCCTTTTTTTATTATTTTGCAAAACACAATTTCATATTGGTCATTGTTGTAAGAGCAAAGTCACACATAACCTAATCCCCAAAATAAACCAAAATACACTGATGTCAAAGGTAGCATGCTTTGATCTGCATCCATCCAACTCCAACAGTTCTTTCTCTGGAGTTGGATAGCATTCCCCCTCATAAGTCTGTCAGGATTGTCCCAGATCATTACATGACTGAGAGCAGCTAAACATCTCTTTAATTTACTGTGTGTCTGCCATTCATACACATTAGGGAATCCACAGTGGTCAAGGCACTTAAATACATTTTATCTTTTTTTTTTTTAATCCTTACCTATTGGTATACAATACTATGCATTGGTTCCAAGACAGAAGTAAGAATTCCAAGTAAGGATTAGGCAATGGGGGTTAAGTGACTTGCCCAGGGTCACCCAGCTAGGAAGTATTTGAGTCTAGGTTTGAACTTAGGACCTATCTCTAGGCCTGGCTCTCTATCCACTGAGCCACTTAGCTTCCCTAGAGGAAGAGAAAGTCTTAATAAGTGTCTAACTCTAGCTCTCTTTACTATTTGTGTCTGTTTATCTCTTTTTCCAAGCACTGAAACCCACAGAAGCCTTCAGAACTGATGTGCTGAGTAGCTATCAGCATGTGATCATCGTGGGGATTGTTTGCTTTACCATCATACTGCTTGCTGCCCTGGGAGTGTCCATGAGGAGGAGTCAGCGCCACCACAGGTATCAGAGCTGTCAGGTCAGGCACTGAGGTAGTGGCAGAGGGATGGGTGCTAAACCTGTCTTGGGTCTTCCTTCTGAATTCTTGGATAAAAAGCTTCTTTTAATAGCAGTTCTTTCTACTATTGATCAAACACACATAGGAAAGAATGACAGGGCCCTGAAAGTATCACCTTCTATTGGATGGACCATTTATATTTGCCATCTCTTGATTGGCTGAATTTGAATTCTCTGACTGGTAATCATTATTACCTTTGTAAACTCTTACTCTTGATGCTTCAACATGGAAGGAAGGCTACCTGAAGTTCTTACAGCTGCCTTTGAGTCTGAGCTATGGCAGGTTCTGGTGTGGTAAAGAGGCTTATTAAAGGCCCAGTGACAGACTGAGCTTCTTTCCAAAAACCAGTTAAATTAAATACAGAGCATTTTATTACCAGGAGGCTAAAAACAACTAAGATAATTCTCTTTATGATCTTTTGATTATTGTCAAGGGAAATTTAAAAGAGGAAGGCATATGCTTCTCCAAGGCATTCTTCCTTATATTATAGGAAGATGCTTTTCTTTCTTTAAAAACAAAACAAAACAAAAAGAATCAACAAAATCTGTCTTCTCTCCCTCCCACTTCCTCCTCCTGTCAACCACCACTGAGAAAAAAGGAAAAATAAAACCCCTATTATAAACACGCATAGTCAGGCAAAACAAGTATCTGCATTGGCCATGTCTAAAAAAACCATCTCATTTGAAGTCTTCAGTCTTTTACCTTTCTGTCAGGAGGTGGGTAATATGTTTCTTTATTAGTCCTCCATAATTGTGGTTGGTCAATATTGGATCAGAATTCCAAAGTCTTTTAAAGTCGTTTGCCTTTACAATATTATTGTTCTCTCATTTCTGCTCACTCCACTCTGTATTAGTTCATACAAGTCTTCCCAGATCAATATTTGAAACCATCCCCTTCTTAATTTATTGATAGCACAATAGTATTCTTTCATATTCACATAACATACCCAGTACACACATTTTATAAATACAGCATACATGTGCACATACCTGTATGAATAAAACACATGTATATATCACTCTATACATATATTCATGTGTGCATGCATCATTGTGTACATATATTCATAAATACACAGTTGCTAAAATTATGTATGATCCTAGCTGTAGCTCCTTTGTACCTGAAATTTTTCTTTCCGGTTTCTTGCAATATTTTAAATTTGACTTGGAATCTCTAGATTTTGGCTATAATTTTCCTTTCATTTTGGTTCCTTTCAGGAGATAACCAATGAATTCTCTTTCCACTTGGTTCTCTGGTTCTAGAGGCAGCTAGGTAGTGCAATAGTTATAGGGTCAGGCTTAGACTCAGGAAGACCGAAGTTCGAATCCATACTTCCTGGTTGTATGACTCAGGGCAACTTACTTATTAACATCTGTTTGCCTTAGTTTGTTCATTTATAAAATGGGAATAATAGTAATGAGATAAGATTTGTAAAGCACTTTGAAAACCTTAAAGTGCTAAATAAAACCTATCAATGAGATGAAGAAGAGAGGAAATCAGAGGAAGAGATGATGATAATGATGATGATGTGGGCAGTTTTCTTTCATGATTTATTGAAGTGTGATTTCAAAGCTTTTTTTTTTTGGTCATAACTTTCAGGTATTACAATGATTCTTTTTTTTTTTTTAAACCCTTTCTTTCTGATACTATGTATTGATTCTAAGGCAAAAAAGTGGTAAGGACAAGGTAATTGTGCTTAAGTGACTTGTCCAGTGTCACATAGCCAGGTAGAGTCTGAGTCCAGTTTTGATCCAAGGACCCCTCTCCAGGCCTGGCTCTCTAATCCACTGTGCTATTTGCCCCTTAATTAGTCCAGCGATTCTTAAATCACTTCTTGCTTATTTCAGGACAGTTTTGCTATGATATACCTTAGATTTCTTTCTGGTTCTTTTTCTTGTTCTTTTGACTTACTTTTCTTTCTTACTGTCTCATAGAAGCATTAGGTTCTATGTAATCCATTCTTGTTTTCAGAGAGTTTGTTTATTGGATATAGGTTTATTCCTCTTGTGCTAAGCTGTTAATTGTCTTTCCAGTTCTTTCCTTTGTAACTTTTCTTAATTTCCCCCTCTAATTCTTTCATTTGGTTATTTTATTAAAAAACCATTGCTGGGGGCATCTGGGTGGCTCAGTGGATTGAGAATCAGGCCTAGAGACAAGAGGTCCTAGGTTCAAATCTGGCCTCAGACACTTCCTAGCTGTGTGGCCCTGGGCAAGTCACTTGACCTCCATTGACTAGCCCTTACCATTCTTCTGCTTTGGAACTGTATTGGTTCCAAGATGGAAGGTAAGGGTTTATTAAAAAAAAACAAAAACAAACAAACAAAAACCATTGCTAAGCTTAAAAAAAAAAAAACAATCCAAACTCTTAATTTGTCTCTTCCCAGAATTCTAGTTTAATTTCTGCCCAAACTATGTTTTTTCTTTGAGGTTTTGCTTGTGGATTTTTTGGAGTCATTTTCTCTAGGTCTATATTCGAGTATCTTTGTCACCATAATACAGTAGCTTTCTATGGTAGGATTACTTTTTTTGTTTGCTTGTTTGTTTTTCCAGCATACTGCCTGACTTTGGACTTTACATTTATTAAGCTGTGCATACTTGTGTAAGGAATTTCTGGGCTTGTCTTCATGGTGCTTTCTTGGGGTAATAAATGTTGTCTTATTCCAGGGATAAGTCAGGTTGGGGACCTGCAACCTTTTGGTTCTCCCAAAGTGGGCTTATCCAGGGCAGAGTCTGATTGTTATTCCCCATGATCTCAGCTCTGCAAGTTCCTAACCTGAGTTTGAGTATGAATTGTGGCTTGTGGACTTGCTGCTTTTGGAATTTTGTAGATTACTATTAGACTTGGCAAAAATCAGCCATCCAGAAAACTCTTGTTAATACACAATGACAGAAGTATAGTTTTCCTCTTGGTCTGGGTTTCCTGCCCTTGTTATTTTACCACAGACTTTATACTGGGCTAAAAGCTGAAACTGAGATTCCATTCTGCTCCTGGAGTCCATACTACATAGCTGCTGCTTGCTTCAGGCTCTTTGACCAGGACCCAACTGAAGGCCCTTGTCCACTCTTCTCTAGGTACCGGTCCCTGTCTCAATTTGTCCTGGATCTATGATTCAGAACTGAGTCATACTGGAGATGCCAGTTGGCACCTCTTCTTGTACCTTACACAAGCTTAGGCCCCTACTTGCTGGATCTAGGACCCTAGTGCATAGATTTACCCTGTTCTGGGATGCTCTATGTAGTATATCCTTCTCCAGACCCCATTTCCAATGTCCAAAGAGCACTCTGTCTACTTGTTTCAACCTGGGCTGCAAAAATGACTTGGTGTGCCTTTTTTTTTCTTGGATTTCCTGATCATTATTCATTCTGGTGTATTTTCTGGAACTGTTTGGAGAAATTGTAGGGGTGAGTTGACTGTGGGGTGTGGGGAGTAGAACTCACTGTACTTTTCCCTACTATTCTACCATCTTGGCTCAGAGGATGCTTTTCTTTTTTCTTTGAAGTTTTTTTCTTCAGTAATGTTTTGTTTTTTCCCCAATTACATGTAAAAACTTTTTTAGCATTTGCTTTTGAACATTTCTTCCCTCCCCTCATCCCTTTTTGGGATGATAATTTATAATTGGTTATATAAAACATATTTCTGCTTTGTCAGATTGTGGAAGAAGACAATTAAAAACAAAGAAAATGAAAAATGCTTTGATCTACATTCAGGCTCCATCATTTCTTTCTCCAAAGGTGGATGGCATTTTTCATCATAAGTCCTTTGAGATTGTCTTGGATCATTGTATTGTTGAGCATAGCTAAATCATTCTGAGTTGCTGCTCATTGCATAGTATTTCTGTTACTGTGTACTATATTCTTCTGGTTCTATTCATTTCACTCTGCATCAATTCAGTTTTTCCTCCTATTTATCATTTCTTATAGCACGGTTGTATTTCATTTCAACATCATATACCATAATTTACTCAACTATTCCCCAATTGGTGGGCATCTCCTCAGTTTCTAATTCTTTGGTATCACAAAAAGAGCTATTATACATATTTTTGTACAGCTAGGTTTGTTTCCCTTTTTCTTTTTTAATCTCTATGAGTACAGACCTAGTGGTATTGCATAGTTCCAAATTGCACTCCAGAATTGTTGGATCAATTCACAGTTCTACCAATAGTGCATTAGTGTCCCCATTTTCTGACATCTCCAAGAGGATGCTTCCTTCCTTCCTTCCTTCTTTATCTCCTCCCTTCTTCCTTTTTAACTTTCCTCCCTTTCTTCTTTCTTTCCCCTTACATTCTTTCGCAGCACCAATGCTGTGTATTGGTTTCAAGGCAGGAGAGTGGTAAGGGATAGGCAATTGGTGTTAAGTGACTTGTTCAGGGTCACACAACTAGGAAGTGTCTGAGACAGATTTGAACCAAGGACCTCTTATTCACACCTAGCTCTATCTTTTGAACCACCTATAGGCCCCACAAGAGGATGCTTTTTAGAATTCAGATGGTACATGCTTCTGTTTGTTGATGCTTTTTGTTCTGCTTGTTGCTGTTTTTATCAAGCTGTAGACCAATTGGGGTCCTTATATGAGACATAGGATTACTCAGAAGAAATGGGCCTGCCTGTCATATAAGAAAAACCAAATGGATTAAAACTATATTTATTATTCAGACCAGGTTATACAGCTGGAAGGCTAATTTATTGAGATATTCCTTAAGTACATATATCTGTGACATGTACTGCAGATGGATATTAAGTTGGACCTAGAATTGACCAGGAGGAAGAGAGAGAACTGACTTGCTTTTGGGAAATTGCAGGGGAATTAATAATACAAAGCTACTTCCTAGCACAAAAAAACTTTTTTTTAAATATGCTGTCTTGGTTTTTATGTTTGATTACAAATCTTAGAATATCATCTTCTCTTAAGGATCAAAGTTGTTGGCAACCTAAAGATAGTGAAGAGATATATGGTAACTGTAAGTAGGTTGTGAACTTACTGATGGTTTACATGCAAGAAAGGATGTAAGAGATATGTATTCAAGACAAATGCATTTGTAAAAGAGAGTCAACCAGTTGCAGTGAGAGCAAGGGATAAGAGATGGATAACCTCAGAAGGACTTTAGTAGATGAACAAAAATCATACAGGATAAGGTGTGGATGGACTGTGATCTGCGTTGATGGAGACCCACATGAAATCACAGATCCATTGAAGTAGTGAAGTAATTATTAATATTTATTATATTTTGATTTATACTAATTAATTATTAATGCCCGATTCACTTTGTCCTGACATTTGCCACACTTGTAAGATGTGTTCCCCCATCTCTAATTTGGTGAGTTTTATATAGGGAAGTAATTCCCTTCTAATCTCCAGTCTGCATAATTCCTATCATGACTTGGATGTTCCAGTGACAATCTTAAATCCAACTGAGCTCATTGTCTTTGCCTATAAACTAACTTTAAAAAAAAAAATTCTGATTTTGGCTCTACTATTCCTTTTGTTTTCCATATTTTAAGTCTGGGGTTATCTTTTGCTTTTACTTCTATTTTAATTATTTTTTATATCTACACAGTTATCAAGTCCTTTCAGAGGCATTAGTTGGCTTCTAGAGTGCTGAACCTGGAATCAACAAGACTTAAAATCCTGCCTCAGATATTAGCTTTGTGACCCTGGACAAGTCACTTAATTTCTGTCTTCCCCATTTTTCTCATTTGGAAAGTGGGTATATTATTAACACCTGCTTATCAAGGCTCTCATGAGGATAAAATGAGATAAGATTTATAAAATACTTTGCAAACATTATGTGCTATATAAATGTTAGTGGGTATTGTTGTTATTAATTTCCTTCATGCACAATGTTGACCATGTTATTCCTAGATCCAAAAATCTTTAGTGACTCCCCAGTTGCCTATGAATGAAGTTCATATTCCTGTTTAGCATTTAGGGCCCCCATAAATTAGGAGTACCCTCCTTTGTCTCATTATATTCTCTTCTACATACTCACTTTGTTCTATCAAGCCTAGATTCTTGGAATTCACCAAACGTGCCTTGTCCTTGTTCACGTTGTCCCCTTTGCCTCTAACATTCTCCCTATTCCCTTTTTGCCTGTTGAAATATTACCCATCTTTTGAATTCCAATTCAAATGCCAGGAAGCTTTCTCTTATCTTTTCATTCTTAAATAGCAATTTGTTTTGCAAATCTGTAATGCACTTAGACATAGTGTATAATGTAGCTCTCAGTTTGTGTCTTCTCTCCTTATAGGATTACATTTTCTTTAAGGTCAAGGGCCATGTATTTAAATAACTTTAAATGTTTCCCAGTACCTTTCAGAATAGGCAATAAATGTTTAACTGAATGATTTTTAGTATTAGCTCAAGTCAAACACGGTTATATACATAAAGAAAAAATACTATAATCCAAAGCCAATTAGAAATGATTTTTTTACTTGTCTGCCTCATGACTGTTTTTCCATAAGCACAGATAATTGAGAGAGAAATGCTTTCACTCTTTTAAGATCCTTGAAAGTGACTTTTCATGTAAATTCCATTAAGACAGTTTCCATTTTTCATCATTCTGTCCCCAGTGATTTTCACATAAGAGGCAATTGGTAGAAGTTTATAAAAAATAAAAAGTTTGTCAAATTAATGATAGCTCTGTTTAAAACCAGTAAGTAGGGGGAAGCTGAGGAGCTTCAGTGGATTGAAAGCTAGGCCTAGAGATGGGAGGTCTTGGGTTCAAATTTGGCTTCAGATACTTCCTAGCTGTGTGACCCTGGGCAAGTCACTTAACCCCCATTGCCACTAGGCAATACATAGTATTGATTCTAAGGTGGAAGATAAGGGTTTTAATAAAACCAGTAACATCTGTAAAAAGAATCTCCTTTGGTCAAAACTTCTTGTGCTTGTTATTATTATTATTATTATTGCTGAAGTCTTCCCAAGCTGCTGTATGAATTAGGATTTCAAATGCCTATGTCCCGAGGTGTTGGAAATGCCCTACTTTTAAAATTGGATGCTATTTAAAAAAAACCTTTACCTTCTGTCTTAGAATTGATACAAGTATTGGTTCCAAGGCGGAAAAACAGTAAGGGCTAGGCAGTTGGGGTTAAGTGACTTCTGGGGTCACACAGCTAGAATCACACAATCCCTATCAGTTTTTCCTAGAAAACAGTTTTCATAGGCAAAATGATATTATGCAAAGACAACTGAGTGGAATGTTCATGGACTTGTTTACTGGCTCTCATATTTACTTACTGAATGATTGATCTACAGCAAAGTTTTTAACCTCTCTGTCATTTAGGTTTTGTCCTGTGTAAAAGAGGATAGTAATTGTTATTACTTCCTTCACATGATTATTTTAAGGGAAATTTTTTGTTAACCATAGGCCTCTGCCTTAAAATGAGCTACTTTTATTATTGTTACTAGGAAAATAGTAAACTAGCCCTTGCATAAGGCCAAGATATATTTATTTTAGTGTCATCCTCTCGCTCCAGCCATATAAACACCAAAGAGAGCGCTGGACAAATATTTGTGTCAGCTGGATTTATGCTCCCATCTCTGCCACAATCCGTGCTTTGCAATGCTATCTATACCACTGGCAAATGACAGAGGTATGTTGCAGACCATCAGAGCCCAGGAGACAGATATAGAAGAGGCTTAGGAGTAACAGATAAGCCAACCTCTTGGTATGGGTATCTAAACAATTCTGGAAATAATTCTGAGAAGCGATGTGATATGAATGACTGGCCGTGTAGTAATAGATCCTTTCCTTGCTTTCAGCCTCATTTTCCTTCTCTATAAGTGAGGAGGTTGGACTCAGTGAGTTATTTGGCTCCTTCCAGGTCAAATGTTACATATGAGTTCTTCTGTCTGGGAATCTGGGAGCCCTAATGGCATTGCCTCTACTGTAATTCTGCTGCCCTCTGGTGGTTCATTTCCATGGGACTGGCCCATTTTCCCTCCTGTAGAGACAGGACTGAAAGATTAAAGGCTGAACCAGAGAACTGAAGGGGTGAAAGTAACTTGTAACGGTCATCTTTTTTAGTTCAGTAAGCTTTTATTGTCCTTATTATCAGGCAGAGTAGGTGTTTGTCTATATGGTAAGACTTTGGAAGATCGGAGAAGCACCCAATACTGTCTCTACTTGAAGCCCTTCAACAATGGAATAAACCTTCCATTATCATTTTAAGAAAAGTCTTAAATTTCAAATGTATGTATACCCGAGAGAAGCAAAATATTGACTAAAATAATTCATGCTAACGTAGGAGTGACTAGAGGGTAAATTCTAATCCACTGGATAGAAATTACTAGTCACTAAGAAAGGAGTACCACCATCAAAATGAAGTAAAGGAGGAGAGTATTAATGTAAACTATTTCTTGCTTCACAATTCTGCTTTGGAAGATGTGTTAACTTTCTCTGAGAAAGACATTCTCTTTTCTGTCTCTCTTTCTGTCTGTGTCTGTCTCTCTGTTTCTGTCTTTGTCTGTCTCTGGCTCTCCTTCCCTGGTAAAAAATCAGTGTATTGATCAGGCTAGCGATAATGAACAAGTGGCCTATTCTCTCATTGTAGAAGCTGTACATATTTGAAATAGGTGATAATTTGATCTAATATTCAAATACTGGTAAGAATGCATTAGGTTTATGGAATTCACCCTTAAGCTTGGTAAATAAAGCCTAAACAGTCAGGAAATCCTTCTTAAAGATTTCAAAGGAGATTCCACAGCCTTCCTCCTCTTCTGTTTGTAGCAATCTGTCTCCCTGAATTATTGGCTATGAAGCTGATCAAGTGACAGCTGAAGATGAGAAAAAGTATGTTTGAAACAGAAGAAAACAGAACTCCAGGGTTTGACATTTTGCATTCCACCATTTTGAACATTTAGTAGCTGTTCCAAGCTAGGCTGCTGGAGTAAAATATTTGTGATTAGCATCATGTATAGGAGTAGATAGGATGATCATTTCCCCTCTCCTCCAGGGTCCTCTTCTCCCCAAAAGTTCAATGGAGAAACAATGGCCTGTTGCTGCTTACCTATTAATGCCATGTTTTATTTGCTTTACAGATCAGGAAACCATCCTGAGAATACTATTAAGGCTAAGCCAGGGGTAGAGGTAAGTAGGCTTTCTTCTCAGATGACTTCTTGTTGCTTTGTCTTCTGAGCTATGTAAATGACAAAGAGTTCCAATATAAAGTATTTTATAAATCTGTGGTAGTGGTGCTATTCCTCTGTGGGCATGGTTGATGAGGAGGAAGGGAAGGATGAAGGGAACAGGATGTGACAGCAAGATTTGAGATTTTATATGTTTGTAAATGTGTGTATATATAATATATTTTTGTACATGTGCATATATATATAATATATAAATATACACAGGAGTATGTCAGGATAGATAGATAGGACTAATACTTCTCTTCCCTAAGATTCTCTTCTCCACAAAAATTCAATACAAAAAGTGTGTGCATGTGTGTGTGTATGTGTGTGTTTGAGTTTGGGTTGTGGCATAGAGTAAATGTAGCTAGATGACCTTTTCTTTTTAAACCCTTACCTTTTGCCTTAGAATCAATGTTAAGTATTATTTTCAAGGTAGAAGAGCAGTCATTGCTAGATAATTGGGGATAAATGAGTTGCCCAGAGTCAGTCATATAGCTAGGAAATATTTGAGGTCAAGTTTGAACCTAGGGCCTCCCATTTATAGGCCTGGCTCTATCTGCTGGGCCACCTAGTTGCCTCTGGATGAACTTTAAAAAAAGTTTCTCTGAGAACTAATTTTTCTCCATATTGTGTTATTTATATGTGGCCTTACATAGGGTTTCCCATGGACCCAGTATAAGGTCCCACAAGAGTCTGAAAATCTGTAGCTAGATGGCATTGCTTTGCTAAGCACAAAAAGAGAACTTGAATCTTAAAGTGCCTTTGATAACACTAATAGAGGATTTCACCCTCTAAGAGCTGTTCTTCTATGTATAATTCTCTGGAAGGAATCATTTATTGATTGATGCCACCCTGCCATTTAATGGTTCTAATTAAAAGAGATTACCTAAGGTGACAAGATGCTGGTCTCCTGCTGCTGTTTAAGTACCCATCTACTAAGTACCAAACACGTTTGGCTTTTGAAAAGAGTAGGTCTCGATCCTGAGATGATACTCTTCTTGACAACTTAATTTTCATGAAGAATGAATGAGTGACGTGGCTAACTCATTTGTTCCAGCTCTCATTGTTTCTTTGGCCCTTTCTGGTTGAGTGATGGGATGAAGAGTTGGGATTAGGGCTGCCCTAGGTATGGGGTAGGTACCTGAGAGATGCTTCATTTTTTAGAACTCTTTTCCAATGTGCCCCCTCTAGGCACATGTTTACTCCACAGTAACTACAGTGATTGAAGAAGAGGAGTCAAGCAGAGAGTCAGAGGCCACCTACATGAGCATGGTAAGGAATTAGATGAAATCATTGCTGTGTCATGTGCTAAGATTTGAGGAGGATGAAGACTTGGCTGTGCTCACACAGCCAGGGATTAGATGGGAATGAGGATGAGGGTGGGGGACAAGAAGACCTGTTCATTGAAGGAGACTGTTATTCTAATTTACAAAGAGATACAAATTACTGAAGTGAAATGGAATGGACACTATTGTTACATATGTTCTTGGAGCATGCTTAAGCTGTGAAGCCCATATGCCTAAGGGCCCATCCTAGGTCAGACCCAGGTTAGGCAATTCCCTACCTGACCGTGTCCATTAAGAATGTGATACTAGGCAAAACCACATTACAATGACAGTGTCATCTCTGAGTGGCCAGCCTGGAGTGGGTGGGGGTGTTGGTTCTGATGACATTATTAAGAAATAACTTGTTGATTTGTTTCTGGCATATGTCTGTATTAGCAGCTGGTCAGATAGGTGGCACAGTGGATAGAATTCTGGGCTTGGAATTAGGAAAACTCACCTTTTGAGTTCAAATTTAGCCTCAGACACTAGCTCTGTGACTCTGGGCCAGTCACTTCACCCTGCTTGCCTCAGTTTCCTCATCTGTAAAATGATCTGGAGAAGGAAATTGCAAACCACATCAGTATCTTTGCCAAGAAAATCCCAAATGGGATCATAAAGAATTAGAGATGATTGAAAAACAACAAATATTATGATGAGACTCTGAGAATAATATTTTACTGCAAGAGACTCACTTTCCTTTTGGATAAAATTATCCTCAGGGTTTATCAAACCTTATTGTTAGGGAGCAGCTTGGTAGATTGCACACTGACTCCTGTATACCAGTAGGGGGTTGATTCCAGTCATGTTGTTCCATTCTCCAGGGTGTACCACACCTAAGGCAGTCATATAGCGTTTCAGGGAAGAGGAGGAGTGGGGCTGAGGGTGAACAAGATGCTATTTGTAGAATAATTATAGTGAATTAAGTCTATTAAGGGAGCAGTATTTATTCCAGTATGGGTATGGCCTGCTCTTTGCTTCCTTTCCTTCCTGATGGGTTTTGTCCTTTCTCTTCATGACAACAAATGAGATGCATGACTTCTGGGTGAATTCAACTGGCACAGATTCTACCTGAGCAATGCTGAAATCAGCCAAGGGAACATTAATTCCACCTTGGAGTATTATCAGTTAGATCCAGTATTTTTCCCACTTCCTGTTAACTACCATTTCTGTGAAGCAGTACAGTGGCTACCAGGTCTCACCCTAAAGAAACCTACTAATGCAGCTGCATGTTGATGGTATCTGTGCTCTGCCAGCTTGAGTGATAGACAGGAAGTCTGAGATAAGTAACTGATATTGGCGATAACAACCATGATCCTCAAAGCTGACTTCACTGATTTCCTGTTGAGTGCTTTGTACAAAAAAGTACAGAATATAGGACATGCACTCATTGTCTTGTAGGAGATTGATTTCATAACCTGGAGTGTTTTTGAAAAGTGCCTTGGCTTCACCACTGATTGCATGGACCCTCTTTGAATATGTAGCTTTTACATGTATCTAATTTAACAGCCAGGTAACAAGGTAGATAGAGTCAAGAAGGGTCATTTTCTGAGTTCAAATATGACCCAGACATTTCTTAGCTGGGTGACCCTGAGCAAGTCATGTAACCCTGTTTGCCTCAGTTTCCTCATCTGTCAAATCAGCTAGAGAAGGAAATGACAAACCACTCCATTATCTCAGCCAAGAAACCCCCAAGCAAGGTCACAAAGATCTAGACACAACTGAAATGACCGAACAACAATAATTTGACACCAACGTCTGTCATCTACTCCTTGACAGGTATATTTTATGCTCTTGACAGGTATATTTTGTGTTTTTGTTTTCCTCACTCCACAGCAATCAGTTTGGCCTTCCCAGAGAGCAGAGAGGAATAAATCATCTGAGATAATGCCAGAAACAGAACAAAGTTTTGGAGGACCGAAGTTTATCCCAAGACCCCTAACAAAGGAAGATAACATCTTTCAGTAGCCATTGATTCCTCATTTTTCCTGAGCCAAGTTGCAGTTATGTCCTAAAGCTTTCCTATAGTCTTCTTCATGTGCTGCTTGGATTGAGGTTTGAAGATGGAGGCCTTCATTTGTGATGGAAAGAGACTTTTGGGGGGAAAGAATCCTTAGATGAGTAATGGGCCAGAGGCTTAATTCAGTAACAAATGCAGTGCAGTAAACTATTCTGAAGTATTTGCTGTGTGGAGAGGCCTCTATCAGGTTCTTGGAAGAAAAAAAATAAGGCTAAGACGAAGCCCTTGCCCTAATGGAGCTTATGTTATGTTGCCAGAACAAGTGTGGAATCCTTTTTGATTAGTACATCAGACTGTTAAAATGGTCATGTTCTTGAAGAATAAATTTTTATTGTGAAGAAGCTTAAAAAATATCATAAATATTTTGTTTTATGATGGCTAAAAATCCTCTGTAAATGAACATATGTATATAAAAGACCTTATCGTCCCCTTCTCCTCTCCCCATTTTCCCCCTTCTTTTTCTACTTTAGCTGAATATTAGTTAGGAAAAGAGGGTTTTGGTGAGGAGTCCATAGTAGATAACCTCTTCAGGAGCATTATATCCAGGAGGAAAGCTGTCTTGCAGCCTAGTGCGTTATAGGAATGAGAAATGTTATCTGACAGTAGGGGGAATGGAGCAAGAGAAAGATTTTGTCAACCTGAAAATAAAATATATTGAATTTGGTAGAGAATTAAGATTTAGAACTTCATCTCTGTGTTAAAATATTTAGGTCTCTAGTATTAATAATCTTTTATTTGTAATATGTTTTTTTAACCACCATAATTAAGCTTGTTCCAAGGCCAGGTCTTCCTGGCTGTACATGGAAGTGTGGATTATATTTCAAGTTCCAGAATTTTTCTGTTCCCTCACATCTGCATTGCCACATTCCAAGCCAAGCTTTCCCTGAACTCCCCTGACTGCTGAGGGTATTTAGCAATTTTACCTGGGCTTCTTCTTTCCATTCCTAGCTTAGGTAGAATATCCTTGACCTGATCCAGTGATGGTGAACCTTTTAGAGATCACTTTTAGAGACACCCCCCCCCCCCAAGTTTGCATGTTGTGTGACCACAGAGAGGGCTCTGCATGCCCTCTTTGGCACATGTACTATAGGTTCACCATCATGGGTTTATTATGTTTGAGGACACTTACTAGCTGTGTGACTCTAGGTAAGTCACTTAATCTCTGTTTGCCTCAGTTTCCTTAACTATAAAATGGGGATAATAATAGCACCTACCTCCCAGGATTGTGGTGAGGCTAAATGAGATAATAATTGTAAACCACTTAGCACAGTGCCTGGCAAATAGGAAGCACTATATAAATGTTAGCTATTATTATTATTATAATTAACTCACCTGAATCTTTAAGCTTTATCTATTCTGTTCTCTTGCAAAGGACAATATTCACTTCATATCTTATTCAGTTGAGACTAAGAGACATTCAGCCTTTCCCTTTCACAGCAATTAGCCTTTATAAAGAACACAAACAAATAGTCCTTTAATAATGATATGTAGAATGCTATATCCTGATCACACTGTAAAAGTAGCCCATTCAGGCAAATAGAATGGTTTTGATTCTTTCTCTCTTTATGTGGAAGGAAAATATGGGTTTCATTTCTGGTCTGTAGATAATACTTTATAGAATTAATGGGTATTTCTCTTCCTTGAAGTAGCATATCCCTAAGATAATGGCATTAAGGATGCAGGGGCAAATGGATACACAAGTTCAAACTCCTTGTGTTGTTGTTCAAGGCTATCATTTTATCTTCTTAGCATTTTTGGAGGGTACCATTTCCTTTATGTACTGTGTTCTATCCACACTGGATTAATCTCCATCCCCTATATATTTCCTATACTTTCTTGCCTCAGAGACTTTGCCCAAGCTTTGTTCTGTGCATAGCATATATCCTACCCATTTTTAAAAACATTTTTATAAAAAAATTTGAGTTCCAAATTCTCCTTCCTGACCTCCCTCTCCCAGTCTCTCATACCCTGTCCTTTGAAGCAGTAAGCAATCTGATATAGATTTTTTATGTGCAATTGTAAAATACTTTTCCATATTAGTCATTTTGTAGAAGAGATCTCAAACAACAAAAAAAAAGAAGAAAGTGAAATATAGTATGTTTGGGGGGGTAGCCGGGTGGTTCAGTAGATTGAGAGCCAGGTCCTAGGTTCAAACTGGCCTCAGGAGACTTCCTTAGCTATGTGACTTTGGGCAAGTCACTTAACCCCCATTGCCTGGCCCTTACCACTCTTCTGCCTTGGAACCAATACACAGTATTGATTCCAAGATGGAAGGTAAGGGTTAAAAAAAAAAAAGATGTTTTGGTCTACAATCAGACTCTATCAATTCTGACTGAAGGGGGATGGTATTTTTCATCAGAAGTTTCTGAGATTGTTTTGGATCACTGTATTTCTGAGAATAATTGGGTCATTCACAGTTGTTCATAAAAAATATTGCTGTTAAAGAAAAATTTATGACTTATCACATGTTTGTATGATAGATAATTTAGGGTTTTGGTTCTATGATAAAAATGAATAATATGGAAATAGGTATCAAGTGATAACATTTGTACAACCCAGTGGAATTGCTTATCGGCTCTGGGAGGGAAGAGGGAAGAAAGGAGGGAAAGAAAATGAATCATGTCAACATGAAAAAATATTTTTTTAAATAAAGTTAAAATAAAAAATTTTGCTGGTGTGTATAATAGTTTTTCTGGTTCTGTCCACTTCATTTTTCATCAACTTGTGTAAGCCCAGGTTTTTCCAAAATCATCCTGCTCACCATTTCTTATAGCACAGTGGTACTCCATTATAATCACATACCCCTTGTTCAGCCATTTCTCAACGAATGCAGCTCCTCAATTTTTCAATTCTTTGCCACCACAAAAAGACCTGCAATAAATAATTTTGTACAATTAAGTCTTTTTTTTCAACCATTCCCCAATCAAGGAACAACTCCTCATTTTCCTATTTTTGGCCACCACAAAAAGTGCAGCTATAAATATTTTTGTGTGTCCTTTCCCAATTTTTTTTTATCTCTTTAGGATACAAACCTAATAATGGTATTGCTGGATCAAAGGGCATGCAGTCTTTTAAAGCCCTTTGGGCATAATTCCAAATTGCCTTCCAGAATGGTTGGATCAACTCATACCAGCAATGCATTAGTGTCCCAGTTTTGCCACATCCCCTCCAATATTTATTATTTTCCTTTACTGCAATAGTGGCCAATTGGCTAGGTGTGAGGTGATACCTCAGAGTTGTTTTGATTTGTATTTTTCTAATCAGGAGGGATCTAGAACACTTTTTCATATGATTACTGATAGTTTTGATTTCTTTATCTGAAAACTGCCTATTCATGCCCCTTGACCATTATCAATTGGAAAATGTCTTGATTTCTTGTAAATTTGACTTAGTTTCTTATGTGTTTGAGAAATTAGACCTTTATCAGAGAATTTTGTTATAAATACGTCTCCCTGTTTGTTGCTCCCTTTCTAATTTTGGTTGCATTGGCTTAGTTTGTACAAAACCTTTAAATTTAATGTAGTTAAAATTATTCATTTTACATCTTATAATGTTCTTTATCCTTTGCTTTTTCCCCATAGATCTCTCAGGTATACCATTCTAAACTCACCTAATTTAGTTATAATATCACTCTTTATATTTAAGTTACATACCCATTTTGAATTTATCTTGGAATAGAGTGTGAGATATTGATCTAAAACCAATTTTCTCCATACTGTTTTCCAATTTTCCCAGCAGTTTTTGTCAAATAGTTCTTATCCCCAAAGCTGGGATCTTAGGGTTTATCGAACACTAGATTGCTGAGGTCATTTCAAGAGGAAATCTTTAAATACACAATAATTCAATTCTAATACTGGAAAAATATGAACCAGGGATTTTAATGAATTTTAATCCAGTGATTTATATATATGTGAGTGGTAAAGTTCATCTCCAAGTTGATGAAGTAGGATGAGCAGGCTGCATGATTTTTAAGACTTGACTTCAAAGGTAACCACATTATTCACATCCTGATTTTTATTTATTCCTGTGAATGAAAGGAAATTGACTGTGTAGATACTTGGATTTGTAGATTTTTTTTTTTACTTAATAGAAATAGGTTGAGAACCTTGAGTATGCCTACTTAAAAAATGCATGAGCTTTCTTCCTGGCTGCTCAATATTTTTAGATGCTTATCACTATGCTGCTGTTTTTTTTTTTTTGACAGAATGCCTACATCAGCAATAAAAAACAAAAAAAACTAAAAAAAAAAGAGTGTGAGAGAGAGAACACTTGTGGGACATAGTGGAACTCATAAATTGTTAAAAGACTAAGAAGGCCTCTAGCACTTTGGAAAAAATCTCTATGGAGATAGATCCCACTTCTGTTTCCCTTGTGTGTGGCAACTTCCAAGGAATGTGGCTGGTTTTGGTCTCCTTTTTCAGGGCCAGTCCTAGATTCAGTCAGTTGCTTAGAGCTAATAAAATTAAAGTTGTGAATTTGAGCCCCTTACTACTGATTAGTAACTTGTTGCTGAGCAAAGGTACCAAGAGGTACAGAGGATAAATGTGGTATGTGGAACCATGGGAGGCAAAGTTGGATAGATTGGGGAGGCCAGGTTATAGTCTTGAATTCTAGGATAATAACATCCTGTATACCCTTCTTAGTCCATGTTGAAGTTTCTGGGAGTAGAGAGAAAAACTTAGGTCAGTTTGTACTTTACCTTTTGGTCAAAAGGGGGATGATTAGTCAACAACGTCATGGCTCAGTGGAACCGACTACCACCTTCAAAACCCATCAGCTGTGATTTAGTAACAACATTTTCACATATGAAAATGTGTGTGTGTTTGTTTTTGTAGGGTTTGGGGAGGGGAAGAATATTATCCAAGGAATATTTTGTAAGTTTTATTTTTTCATTTAATAACATTTATTTTCTCCTTACCTACTGCTTCTTCCTCATATTAAAAAAGAAAATAAAAAGAAACCCTTGTAGCAACAACAAAACATTCTCATATTAGCTACGGCCAAAAATATGTGCTCTGTTATGTATATTGAGTCCAGGAAGACCTGGGCACTATTATTCATCATCAATCCTTTGGAATTATGATTGATCATTGCCTTGAGCATAGGTCTAAAGTTATTCGTTTTTACAGTTATTGATATGATATAGATTGTTCTGATTCTTCTTTCTATTGTCTGCATCAGTTCATACAAGTCTTCCTGGATTTCCTTGAAATCATTCCCTTTGTCATTTCTTACTACACAATAATCTTCATTACATTGATATATCATAATTTTTTCATTCATTCCCCAGGTGATTGATACCCTTTTAGTTTCTAGTTCTTTGCTACTATAAAAAGAGAAGCTATAAATATTTTTGTATGTGTGACCTTTTCCTCTTTCTTTAATCTCTGGAATGTAGGCCTACTAAGGTTATTTCTGGATCAAAGGGTAAAATAGTTTAGTAATACTTTGACTTTAGTTCCAAGTTGTTTTCCAGAATGGTTACCAATTCATAGCTCTAACAACAGTGCATTAATGAGCCTATTTTGCAACATCTCTTCCAATATTTGTCATTTCCTTCCTTCCTCCCTCCCTCCCCCCCTTTGCCTTCCCCCCCCCCCCACCCAATCTGATAGGTTTGAGGTAGAATCTTATTTCTCTATTAGTGATTTGGAATTTTTTTTCATTTGGCTATCGATACCTTGGGTTTCTTCCATTAATTACTACGTGTTCATATCCTTTGAACATTTATCAATTGTGGAAAGATGTTTATAATTTTAAATCAGTTATATATATATACATGCATATATATAAAGATATATATATATATGAAATGAGACCTTCATCAGAAAAGTTTACTACAAAGATTTTTTCCCCCTCAGTTAATCCTTCCCTTCTAATCTTAACAGTTTTGAATTTGCTTGTGCAAAAACATTTAAATTCAGTGTAATCAGAATTGTCTACTTTATCTTCTATGAACGTTTATCTCTTGTTTGGTTATGAACTCTTCTCCCAGGGAGAGACTAATTTCTTCCTTGCTCCTATAATTTGCTTATGATGTGACCTTTTATATATAGGTCATGTATCCATTTTCCCTAGGACTAGCAATGGAGATTTTTGTGCTCATAGAAACTTCAATGGCTCCCTAATCCTCCATAGGGTTGCCAACATAACCTTCCTGTGGTATACTTATACAATTTTCCTCATCAAAATCATCAAGGGCTTTTTATAACCTTTTAAGATAAAATAGAAATTATTTAGCCTAGCATTTAAGTCTCTCAATAGTCTGGTTCCTTAAGTACCCACCTTTCTAGTCTTATACTACAATACTTAATGAATGAGCTATTATAATTTGGCTAACCTGGACTGCTAGCTGTTTCTTGAACCTTGCTCCCCATCTCCATCCTCACTTAATTCACACAGGTTTTCCCCCATGCCATCAGGACAATTCATTTTTATCTTTACCTCTCAGAATCTTTGACTTCCTCCTACATGCAGTTCAGGTATTACTTCCTCAGAGCAGTCTTTCCTTATTTCCTTTCCTTTTTCCCCACTTATTGTTCCAGTTAGTATCATGGTAGAGAGGGCTGCCCTTGAAGTTGAGAAGACCCAAGTTCACATATCCTGACTATGTGACAATGGTTAAGTTACTTATTAGTTCTTCAGAAAAACTTATTTGTGCACATGTTATATAACTGTCACATCCCTTACATTACTGCCCTTTTACTCCCAGTAAAATGTAAATTCTTTCAGAGCAGCGGCTAGTTAATCTTTGTAAAAAATGGTAGTTGATATTTATATAGTACTCAAAAATTTTCAAAGTCCTTTATATGTATTATTTCTTTTGATAACAATTCTGTTAACTAGGCACTACAGATATTTTTGTCCCCATTTTACAGATGAGAAATCAGAGGTCCAAAGAGATTATGACTTGCATTACAAGTTGAGCAAGTTTCAGAAGTAGGATTTGGAACTAGTTCTTTCCTGATTCTAAGATCACTGTTCTTTCCCCTTTAATACAAGATCTCTCTCATTCTTCCCTCCTCTCCACTTACACAGCCACTACTCTAGTTCAGGTAATAATTCCCTCTCTCATAGCATTTTACTTATAAAAATTAGCTTTTATTGATGTTATCTGTTCCTTATACCATGATAGTATCCCATATATTTTTCCTTCAACCGCTTCTGGAGAGCCATCCCATATGACAAATAGTATTTTTTTGGAGAGAAAAAAGAATCCAACTCTATTATCAATAAATGCAACAAATAAAAACAACACAATCAATAATTGAAAAAGTCCAAAGAATGCTGTGCAGTTGTTCATATCTTTGACTACCTATCTATTGGGGAATCACTATCAGTCTTATTTAGATTTATTAGTTGTTTATCAGGGAAATTTGATACAAAGATTTTTTCCCACTTGACTACTTCCCTTCTTATTCTAGATGCATTAATGTTGTCTGTGCAGAAGCATTTTAGTTTCAAGTAATCAAAGTTATCTATTTTATCTTATAATTGCCTCTATTTCTTGTTGGTTAAGAATACATATCCTTTGCTATCTCTTTTAGAAGACAGCATACATCTTTTAACTCTAGTTTCTCCAGAAATTTATTCAGTTCTATATTTTCCCCTTTAAAATCTTTGTTATACTTCTCCCAAACTGATAAAAACATATTAAAGAGTCCTGTCACTATTGTGTTACTGTATATAGCTTCTTGAAGTTGATATGTTTCCTTTATGAATTTGGATGCTAAGGCCTTTGGAGCATATACATTTAGTGCTGATACTGGTCTGTTGTCTATAGTTCCTTTCAACAAAATAGTTTCCTTGTGTATCACTTTATTTTTTGAATGTTTGCTTTTGCTTTGTCTGTTATGATGATGACTTTTGCTTTTTAGGATTCATTTGATACATAGCAAAATTTCTACCTTCCCTTCAGTCTTATTTTATGTGTTTGTTTATTGTATTTATTGTAAGCAACAGATAGTAGGATTGGTTTTCTTAAACAATGTCACTCTTTTTCTTTTTTTGTATTATTTAATCCATTTACATTTAAAGTTATTAGTGTTAGGTTTATATTTGCTTCCAACTCTAAAATTTTTTTAAAGTTATGACTTTTCCCCCTCTTTTGCTATAAGCATAGTATTATGCTCCTTTACTTACTTTAATTTTTTTTTAAGGTGGCCTTGTTACCCCTCCCTACTAATTCCCTTCTAATCTATTATCACTTTCCCATTAGGGTTTTACTTCTTAGTTTCTTTTCCTCTCCTGCTTTTATGTGGTTATATATTTCTCCTCTTCTATTTCCTCTCAGTTAGCCAAGGAGATTTCGCCTTCCCTGTCTTTCAGCTAATCTTGTTCATTAGTTTAAAAAAAAATTTATTCTTCTGTGCTCCTTTCCAAAGAGGATTTCTTTTAATCTATTATCCATCTTCTCTTTCTGTTTACTCATTATACTCTCATTTTCTGACTCATGACTGCTATAATTATCTGATCTCTCTTTTTTCTGAATTCTTTGTGTAATCAAAGCTTCCAAGATATCTATTCTAGGCTATCCCCTCTAGATACTTTCTTCCAGAGTCTTTTAAGGTTTATAGCTTTTTTGAGCCCCCTTTTCCATTGTGCCTCATTCTCAGGATAATGCTAATTATTGAAGGTGTCAGAAAAGACAGTGAAATGCAAAACAGCTCCATGACTGGGCCACTTCCCATTGTTGTGGGAGAACTTTAAGGTAAAACCCTGGATCTGGACAGGTGGCCCTTGTCAAGAATAATAGACTCCAATAGCTAGCTTAAAAATAAAAGAGATTTATTAATTTGAATGTAAGTCAAATGGAATGGCTGAGGGAGGCAGAGCAGATGGAATGCTGTCTCTGGTGGAAATGTGTTCTGGGCTTTATATACCTTTTGACAACAGGGCCTATGTGACTAGAGATGGGATGATGATGGCATGTTAGTGGGTCTGTGTAATCCCAGATGGGTCATGTGGTTGTGTCCTATTCCTCAAAGTCAAAAGGGGGTGAACTGTTCAGTTTAGAGGATAATCGGACATCTAGGTTATAAAATAGATACTTATCAGGAGTAAGCTGGGAGGTGCTCATCAAGAATGAGGGGAAAGCCCAGAGAGGATCTTCTTAGCTTAAAGTCACCTTTCCTAGCACTGCAGGAATGCAAGGAAAAATGAATCTTTTGTGTATTCCTTGCCTGGGTTACAATCTGGGGTTTTGGGGTGTCTAGGGGAAGCCTGGGCCCCTATATCACCACCACTGATCTAGATTCTCTCTTCTTGACTCCTTTTTTATACATTTGCCTGGAATTCTCCTGCTTGAGCCCATGCTCTCTCATTCCTCTAGGTGCCAGTTGCCCCAGGGATCCCAACCCCCCTTCCCAGGACAAGTAAACTTTTCAAGCATCAAATCCCCCAGTCTTTGTCCAATACAAGGTATTTGTCTCCCTTCACCAACCATCTATTGGTAGAATTCCCTTCCACCTTTAAAGCAAGATCTCCTTTTCTCCTAATTTTTTAATCTTTCAGTTCTCCTTACTCTCTTTTTGAGATCACAGAGGTCACATCATTATTAGCCTTGGATTTGACCCTGACCAATCACACACTTCTCACCATCCCCTTGCCACACACCCCCTCCATATACCTTCCCATGTTGTAATGCCATCCCGCAAAAGGAACATTCACCTGTAGGCTCATTGTCACCAGGTTCTACCCATAATGCCCTGTTCACCTCTTTGTTGTTACTAGATTCCTACCTTCACCTCTGTCTCCTCCTGTACCTTAGAATGAAGTCTCCTATTGGTCTTCTTGCTGTCACTGTTGCTTTTGCTGTACTCAATCTCATTTATTCACTCCTACATTTCTGTTGTTTGGGGTGTTCAAGATGCAAATAATCATTTCTAGTTTTTTTTTTCTAAAAATATTTAAAACTCTCCTTTATTATTGTTCTGTATGATTAAGCTTACTTTTGAAGGGTATGTAGCCTTGGGCTGTAGAATGAGCTCCAATGCTCTTCAGAATACATTCTCTCTTTTCTCTAGTAGGTGCTGAATAGTTCTGAATTATTTGAATGTCCTTTTCTTTGAATTTGAAGGTCCTATCCCTGATGACCTGTATAACATTTCTGAATTGAATTGTTAAATTTAACCACTATGTGTCTTGAAGTTTGCAGCCTTGACTTTTTTTTTCTTTTCTGGAGACAATCTGAATTCTTTCAATTTCAATTTCATTTTCTGTGTTAAGAAATTCTGGGCAAAAATGGTGAAGAAGGTGCTTAGACTCACCTGATGTCTACAAATTACCCTCTAAGCACCTGTGTTATAACACCCCAAAATGAATTCTGGCTCAGCATAACTCACAAAAAGATAGGTGAAATAAAATTTCAGTTTAAAACAAGACTACCACAAAAGATCTATGAGAGAGGTGGATGTGAAATGCAAAACAGCATGCCAAGGCAGGCAACATCATGGCAACAGACCTTATGGTGTCAGAATCAGCAGCAAAGGCTTTTGGAGCTCTCAGCCAGATGGTAAACTAGGGTCAGAGAACTCCTTAGAAGAAGATGCCCAATAGGAACATAGCACAATTTTAAGAGTTTTTTTTAAGTTAAGAAAAAAGAAAAGGGCTGGAAAATTAGCAAACAACAAAAAAAGAAACTACAAAGAAAGATATTTTGGTGACAGGGAAGACCAAAACAAACTTGGAAGAAGACAACAAAATCAATATTGCTATATCCAAAGCCTCCAAGAAAAATAATAATTTTCTCAATCCTGAAAAGAATTAATGGAGGAACTTAAAACGGATTTAAAAAACCAAATAAGAGAGGTAGAAGAAAAATTGGGAAAAGACATGAAAGTGATACAGAAAAATTTTGAAAAAAGAGTCAATAGCTTGGTAAAGGAGGCACAAAGAAATACTTAAGAAATTAATACCTTAAAAAACAGAATAGACCAATTAGCAAAAGACACACACACACACACACACACACACACACACACACACACACACACACACACACACAAACATTGAAGAGAAAAACTTCTTAAAATGGAAAAAGATATACAGAAATGCAATCAAGAGAAGTCCTAAAAGGCAGAACTGGTCATAAGGAGAAAGAGAACAATTTAGAACTATATCCAAAGGACTATAAAATTGTGCATACCCTTTGATTCACCACTACTCCTAGGCCTGTATCCCATAGAGATAAATAAAGGAGGGTGATGGGTGGGAGGAATCTAAGTGTACAAAAATATTTAAAGCAGCTTTTTTTGTGGGGGCAAAGAATTGGAAAGTGAAAAGATACTCATCAATTGGGGAATGGCTAAGTTATAGTATATAATTGTAGTGGAATACTATTGAACTGTAAAAAATGATGAGCAAGAGGAGCTCAGAAAAAACCTGGAAAGATATGAAGTAGAGTGAACATTTTTAAAAAATGTTCTCCCTTTCTCCCTCCCTTCCTCCGTCTTTCTTTCTTTCTTTCTTTCTTTCTTTCTTTCTTTCTTTCTTTCTTTCTTTCTTTCTTTCTTTCTTTCTTTCTTTCTTTCTTTCTTTCTTTCTTTCTTTCTTTCTTTCTACCTTTCTTTCTACCTTTCTTTCTACCTTTCTTTCTACCTTTCTTTCTACCTTTCTTTCTTTCTTTCTTTCTTTCTTTCTTTCTTTCTTTCTTTCTTTCTTTCTTTCTTTCTTTCTTTCTTTCTTTCTTTCTTTCTTTCTTTCTTTCTTTCTTTCTTTCTTTCTTTCTTTCTTTCTTTCTTTCTTTCTTTCTTTCTTTCTTTCTTTCTTTCTTTCTTTCTTTCTTTCTTTCTTTCTTTCTCTGTCTCTTTCTCCATTTCTCCCTTCCTCTCTTCCTTTCTCCTTTCCTCCCTCCCTCCCTCTCTCTCCTATCTCCCTCTCCCTCTCCCTCTCTCTCTCTTTCTTTCTTTTTTTGGTTTGAATTTCCTTCTACAAAGGATTAATAAGGGAAAATGTTTTACATGATTGTACATGTAAAATCTATATCGATTTGCTTACCATCTCAAGGGAGTGTGTGTGTGGGAGAGAATTAAAGACTCAATATTCTTTTTTAAATGTTGAAAACTGTATTTAATGTAATTAAGGAAATAATTTAATTTAATTTTAAAAATGGGCTGTTGGTCGAGCTATGAACTAGTCTAACCATCCTGGAAAGTAATTTGGAACTATGTCCCTAAATCTATAAAACCTTTTATGTAGCAAAACCAATACTGTGGCTATACTGGTTATACTCCCCAAAGATGTTAAAGAAAGAGAAAAGGGACCTATATGTACAAAAATATTTTTAGCAGATCTTTTTGAGGTAGCAAAGAACTGGAAATTGAGAGGATGTCCATCAGTTGGGGGAATGGCTAAAGAAGTTATGGTATATGAATGTGATGAAATACAAGTAAGCTATAAGAAATGATGCAGGGGATGATTTCAGAAAAACCTAGAAAGACTTATATGAACCAATACAAAGTGAAGTGAGCAGAACTGGAACAACAGTTAATGCTTTAGCAATTTGAAGAAAATAAGCTCTGAAAGACTTAGGAACTCTGATCAATACAATGACCAACCACAATTTCAAAGGACTCTTTTTTTGCCCCAAAAGACTCTTAATGAAACATGTTATCTACATCCAGTTAAAAAAACCTCAGAATGGTGATCAAAGCATATTTTCTTTTTGTGTTTTTGGATATGACTAATTTGTGCATTTGTTCTGCATGACTATTTGCAGTTGATTTTGGTTTTCTTGCCTTCTTAATGGATGGGGGAAGGGAAGGGAGAAGAGAGAGAATTTGGAACTGGAAATAGGACAAAATGGAATTTAAATTTTTTTCCAAATAAAAAATAGTTCTGGGTAGTTCTATTATTTCATTAATTATGCTTTTAAGATTTTTTTATCCTGTTATATTCTTTTGGGAGACCTGTGATCCTTAAGTTGTTTCTACACATCCTATATTCAAGATCAGTATATTTTCCTTGCATAATAAACATGTTTTCTTTTAATGTTATTATTATTTTTTGTTTTGCTTTTTTCTAGGTAGTCTTTCCTCACTCTAATTTTAGATTCCCAATCTATTCTTCTCTCTTTATGTTTCTTTGGTGAGGCATCAACATTTCTCTCTTCTGATTTCTAATAACTATGTCTGCTTGACACTAGATATTTTTCTAACCTGGATTGTTTTCTTCTTGCTTCATATATATTAAGTTTTATGGCACTATGAGGGGCTGTATCTTGTCGGTAGGAATCTTATTTTTTTATTCCCACATATAGCATTTGGTACAATGCTGGGTATATGATAAAGATTTAATAATTACTCATAGAATAGAATTATATTTTTAGGGGTGAGAGTAGAGTCTCTTGCATTAGAGATTGAGGGAGCTGGTAAGCTTCCAAGTTTAACCACACATTAACCATATATATTGATTTTCCACCTATTTCCCTAGCTGCAAAATGGAAGGAATAAGCCTTGCTTTAAAAAAAAAAAACAACCCTTAACTTTTGTCTTAGAATCAATACTGTGTATTGGTTCCAAGGCAGAAGAGCAGTAATGGATAGGCAATGGGGGTTAAGTGACTTGCCCAGGGTCACTTTGCCCAGGAAGTGTCTGAGGCTAGACCTGAACCCAGGGCCTTTCTTCTCTAGGTTTGGCTCTCAATCCACTGAGCCACCTAGCTTCCCGTTATCCTTGCCTTTTTGAAGATCTGAATAAGTGAATGATGTTGTCTTTACTGCATCTACTATAAGGATTCAACTCTTATTTAACCTTATATAAATTATAGCTCAGCAGGTACTAGAAAAAATTCTAAATGCAAATAGAAATTACACTTGTGTTATCAGTTACTTTGGTTTACCCATTAAGGCCGATAATTTGAAGTTGGTTAATAATAAGGTCTTGTGAGTTAATGGAATCAGAGTGTGTGGGATGAGATTCAATGTGTAATTCTCAGACTAGTGTTTGGCTTATAACCCCAGTTTTCAAGACCCCTTAGTATTCTATTCCTTAGATTAAAACTATGTGCCCCCCCAAAAAGTTTTAGTTTTCCTGAACTATTTTCAGAAGCCTTGAGAAGAGTTTATCTGAAGTCTGAGGAACTTGCCAGCTCTAGGAAGCAGAACAAGACAGGAAAGAACAGGGAGATTTGAAAGGTTTTTTTTTTTTTTGGTCCTAAGATGGGAATCCCATGACACTCACAGTTTTTTTTTTTTATCATGGGGGCTTTTAGGGGTACATAATACTGAAAATCACGAGCTTGAGAGTTGAAGCATCATAGCCCTTCCTTCTGTGGGATTGGACAGAGGAGAGGAAGAGAATCTTACATCAGGATTATTATAAAAGTCTGTGACTGTACCTAGAAGAGAGGACATTTTTGCCTGGAGCAAGCTGCTTGTGTGGGCAGAATCCCTTTTCCTTCCCGGCTCCCCCAACTTGCTGTCTGCTGTTTTCTCCGAATAAAGCAGCTTTACTCTGCCAGCATCTTATCGAGTCTCCTATCTGCTCATTAGAGTGATTTCCGGGGTGTGAGCCTCCCCAAAATTCCACTCCACACAATGGGAAGCTATGAAAGTTGTTGGCCTAAACTCAAAATATCCCATCTCGTATGTTTCTAGAAATAACTTAAAATTTTATAGTATTTTAAGATTCACATCTATTACCTCTATTACTTTTCACAGGAACCCAGTGAGATAGGTAGGACTAGTATTCTGTCCATCCAGCTCATAAGTTTCTATTCCTTTATCTTGAACAATTTTTTGGTAGTTCATAATCACAAAATAGAAAAGGACCTTAGAAGTTATTTAGCCACAGGAACTTAGAGTTTGGGGGTGGAATGAATCTTAGTGATCATCGGATTGTAAGAGACAGAGCTAAAAGGATGTTCAGAGATCATTTTATCCGGCTCTGCATTTGAACAAATGAGCAAAGGGGCCCAGAGAAATCAGCTACTTCCTCAGGTTCATTTTGCTAAATTCATCATCTTCTCCAGAACCCACGTGTCCTGGTCCACTCCAGTGTAGCCCCTTTGTTGGCTTTTAGAGAGAGTTTATTGCTGGGGAGGAAAAATAACATCTCAAAGAGTGCACGAGGATTCAGGAAGACTAAACTGTTTAACCCCTAGAGGGGATGCCGATATCTGTGACTCCTAAGAACTTTATCATTATTAGGGCAGGCAGCTGGAAGGCGTATACGTGGGCAGAGGGGAAGGATGGGATGGCGTCTAAAAACATCAACCTAGGGGCTGAGGAAGAGGAATGCCCTGGGAGAAGGGTTAAGGAAGAGCTGGGATTGGGCAAATTATCTCACCCAAGAGGCTTCCAAGAGCTTTTACAGCGGAGGAGGAGACGGGGCCCAGGGGGAGGGGAGGGTTGAACTGGCACAAAGAAGGATGACCACGGCCACTCAGTTGAGTATAGGAATTGATGGTACCCCAAATGCATGGAAAAGCTACGCAACAGCTCTCCTACTGTGTCCCCCAGTCAGAGCCTCTTAACTCCAGGGCTAGGGATGGTCCAGGTGGGAAGGGGCTGCTCCAGTGCCTGGATGCCCAATTGGTTTCCTACGGAATAGAAGAAATGTATTCCAGCATTGCCGAACCCAATTCCTTCCCAGTTTTGATGTGCTACAATTAAAAACAAAGTTTTCTGAATGTAGTAGAGCGGCCCCCTTGGTTACTGAGCTCCAGTTGAAAGCCCAGGCACCCTGTAGGAGGAAAAAGAAGGAAGCCGGCAACGACAACCTGAATATTTCCTGCACTCGGGAGGACATGTGCCTGCCTGATGCAGCTTCCTTGGGCTTGCTGCTGATGAAGAGAGAGTGATGGGACTAAAGGCCAGTAAGGAAGACGAGGGCCTGGTCCAAGCAGAGAGAGGGGGTGGGGGGAGAGCCCTCACACGTTCTGCCTGATAAGGCTAACCAAGCCTTATCTGATGGCTGGATGAGTTCTGCCCTCCTCTCACACGGGGCAGAACTCCCAGGCCACCAGCCACCAGAAAGAAGACCCCTTTTAGCCCCAGCTCGGTCATAGGTAGCAGTCTCCACCCTACGCCACTCCCCTGTGCTGCCCCGTTTTACAAGTAAGGAAACTGGCCCAGAGAGATTGTGACTCATCCGAGTTTACAAATAGAGGGCCTTTTACTTCCAATCCAACACTCACTGAACTGCCTGAAGCTGCCCTCTGAAATCAGGTGGCCTCATCAGCGATGCCAGCCAGGATTTTGCTGTCACAACATCTAGGGCACATTTGGACATCCTTCTTGGGCCCGGTGCATCTTCCAATGGCTCTGTAGCCAAAGAGCCCAGAGCGGTGTGGTGCTCCCCACCCCCATCCCATCATTGCAGCACACCTGGCAGGATGGCTACCCACAGAGAGCTCAGGATGAGAGCAGCCAAGGCTGCTTGAGAGCTCTCCAGCTTCTGCCCAATGAAAGCTTGAAAGTCCTTTCGCAGAGCACTAAGGTGTCTGATGAGAATCCATGCCACCTGAATCTCAGCGCCAGAGGATCTTACCCCCTTTGGGTGCTCTCTAGCCTTTCTTCCTTTTTCTTCCCTGGTACCAGAGTCCCTGGTTCTCTGTGCCCAGTGAAGAATCAAACCTATAGGTCCATGCTGAAGTTTAGAACTCTAGGGACAATCAAGTCATGAATCCCTTCCTTTATATGATGGGAATAGTGCTTCAGGAATCATCTTGTCCGTCTCTTCACTTTTAGACACAACTATCCCTAAGCTTGAGGGTATCCAGGTGTGGAGCCAGGAAGACCCAAGTTCAAATCCAGCTTTAGACTCTGTGGGACTCTGGGCTAGTCACTAACCCTTTTTGCCTCAGTTTCCTCATCTGTAGAGATGAGCTGGAAAAAGAAATGGCAAACTTCTCTAGTATCTCAAAAAAACCCAACAAACAAACCCTTACCTTCTTAGAATTGATACTAAGTATCAAAAAAAAGAAAAAAGTCTCAGCCCTCTAGTGTTCTGGACAGTTCTCCCAGATTGTAACTTAGTTTGTTGCTCATTGGTATTGGTGGAAGGTGTTTCCACACAAGGAGTTCCCTACCTTGATGAAATTGCAGGCCAAAAGGAGGGGGAATTTACCTGATAGCTGTGTGTTCTATGTTATCATCTTTAAACATCTTCACATAAAGGTGTTTGACAATTTCCCTCAATCACTTTTTTCATTGTCTCATGACCCTTAGGATCATGATACGTATTTTCCAATCCAAGCAAGTCACTCTGGTTATACCCATTTCAACTTGTCTGCTTTTCTGGTCATACTTCTGAGCACCTCTATACAGTTTATAAGGAAGAGTTAAAGGGGGAAGAAGTCAGTTTTTCCTTTAGTTTTTAAAAAGAGAGAGTTGTTGAGAATCCTTCACTCTTCACAGAAGTCAAATTGGCCTATTGGCTGTTCTTTATACAGGGATTCTCATTTCTTGGCCCTGTAATTTTGCAGAGGTTGTTCTGTGCATCTGGGATGCTCTCCTGCCTCAACTTTGACTCTTGGAATCTTTTTTTTTTAGAACCTTATTCTTTGTCTTAATATCAGTTCTAAGGCAGAAGAGTGGCAAGGGCTGGGCAATGGGGTTAAGTGACTTGCTCAGGGTCACACAGCTAGGAAGTATCTGAGGTCAGGTTTGAACTCAGGTGCCCTATCCACTGTGCTACCTAGCTGCCCCTGACTCTTGGAATCTTTAGCTTTCATTCAAAGATCAGCTTGAGTGCCTCTCCTTGAATGAAGCCTTCTGATCACTCCAACTTTGAGTGCTAGGTTACCATACCCAGAATTTACTTGCATTTCCTTAATATGTCTGCCCATCATTAATCCTTATTAGAATGTAAGCTACCTGAGGACAGGGACAGTTCATTTTTATACTTGTATCCTCATGTCTAGTACAGAGCCTCGAACACATCAAACATTTAATTGAATTGAACTTGCTGCTGTGTGAAACACTTTTTTTTGCCCTCCCACTTGCTTTGAAAAAATCCACCAACCATAAAACTTTTCCCATGTCCCTTTTTCTATCTTCCTTTCTTCCTTTTTTTTTTTAAAGCAGCAACAGACTAGCCAGCCATATTATAGAGGTGGAAATAAAGCTGCCCCAATATTATAAATGTCTTTGAAATAAATCCGTGCATTTTTTTCCTTTTAGCATCTAACCACTGCTCACCTTCCAGCCCTCAGTCCCCAGATCACCCCCTCCCAGCCCCTAACCAAACTACATCTCAGTCCTTGAAAATGCACAGAGACGCCTGGCTACCTCGCCCGTCCTTCTGTTTCACTGGGCTCAGTCTGTTTTTCTCTCTGGGTAAGTTAGACTGTCCATTTGCATGCTCCTGATGCGCAAAAACAGCCTCCAGAGCTAGGAGGGGATGTGGAAAGGGGGACTTTTGAGAGTGTGATCCCATGTCCTAGTGGGGGTGGGGGTGGGGGGTAGGGAGAAATGTTGCTCCAGAGCTAGGGATGCTCTTACTTGCTTCTGATAGAGAAATGTGGGGAGGGTTGTGGAATCTGTGTTACTCTCTTGTGAAAATTGTGAGCCACAAATGGCGAAAGACACAGTCCTGCCTTTAAGTTTTCCAGAAAAGGATGGGGTTAGATGGGTGGGGAGCCAGAGCGGAGGACAGATTGAATCTGTGGGATTTTCAGCTTGGGGCTGAAGCTGATGCCCTAGTTGGAGGGGTCTCTCTCCATCAGGGAGTTCTTATTCCTTGGTTTTGGGGGGTGGATTGGGGAGCTTTGGAGAGTGAACGGAGGCTAGTGGGGGCAGAGGGCTGAGCCTTGGGTCTTCTTTTTATGCCCTGCTTCACTAAGAATGTGGGCCATGATTATTTTACAAGTGTGTATGGGAGTAGGAAAGGAGAAGTCAGGTTGCTTTTTTAGAAAAAGACATCAGATAAAACCAAAACCAAAAACCTGAAGGTCTGAGGGCAAAGGAGAAGTCATAACTTAAGATGGAGGCTGATGAGAGCCAGAAGAAAAATAAGGGCGTGGATCGGGAGGCCTTGTGGATTTTAAAGGCTGGACTTCAGAGATGCCTAGTCAAGTCTTACAAATGAACCCATCGGCCCCTTTACCCGAGGTGGGCTTTGCCAGGTAAGGGGTTCAGAATGTCTGTGCGACTCATCTCACTACCTGCAGACTTCCTTTGGGTCAGTTTTGTCCACCTGCCAGGTGGTCTGGGAAGTTAATTTATGAGCCCAACTTAAATGTACTTTTGCATCTCCTTTGCTTCCTTAACTTAATGCACTGGGCAAAGGGAGCCCGAGAAGCGTAGTCCCTGTCTTCTGGAGCTTAGGTGGTGAGACCGATGCCTTCATTTGGACAGAGTTCAGGGCTTATTGACAGCTAAACGGAGAATGAACTACTGATGGGGTGATTTAGTGGAAACAGTACTGGAATTGGAGTCAGAGCCCTTGGGTTCAAAGCCCAGCTCTGGCACAAACTACTTGTTTGACCATGGGCAAGCTAAGGCCTCAGTTTCCTCATCTATCACACGAGAGATTGCATTGGATAACCTTTAAAGTTGTTCCTAGCTTTAAATCATTGATCCTCCAATACTCAAATATGGTAACTCATGATTCTATGAATAATTAAAAATTGATATTAATATAAGGAGCAAATAAAAGCAAACAAATAAAGGGGAATGAGCAAGTCAAATGTTTAGATGGGATAGCTTTGGGAGACTAGGCTCTATTGTCATTCAGTTGTTTCTCAGTCATGTCTGACTCTTTGGGACCCTATTTGGAGTTTTCTTGATAGAGATACTAGAGTGGTTGCCATTTCCTTCTCTGGCTCATTTGACAGATGAGCAAATTGAGGCAAAATGGGGTTAAGTGACTTATCCAAGGTCACATAGCTAGGAAATGTTTGAGCCAGATTTGAATGCAGGAGATGAGCCTTCCTGATTCCATGTCTGGCACTCTATCTACTATACCATTTAGCTGCCCCTGGAGAATAGGCTGTCTGACTTGTAATTAGGGAGCAAAAAATCCCAAACACTAAGGAATTGAGATTTCATGAATTTCTCAAGAAAAGGAAGGCTTGGAATCAGCATGGGGATGGGGGATTTTAGAGCTCTCAGCCCTTAGACCATCACATCATCTCCCAAGTCTACCTATAATTAGATAGGAAAAAATGAGCAAACAAAAAAAATCCCTAACTCTAAAGAATTTTTATGGTGACAAAGAGCAAGGTACAGACACAGAAGGGGACAGCAAAAGCAAAGGAAACACATGCAAAGTCCAAAAGAAAAGAAAGGCTTGGTGAGTTAGTAACTGGATTAGGGCAAGGAGACTTTCTGGGTAAAAAGTGTCACTTGGTTGATGAGAGTAGAAGAGATGGAAAATCTACTTGAAAGGAATCAAGTTGGTAGTAATAATAATAGCTAGCATTTATATAATGCATTAAAGTATGCAAAGCCCTTTACAAAGATTATCTCAATTAACTTTCACAACATCCATGGGAGATAGAGAGAATGGAGGCAGATAGAGGTTAAGTAACTTGTCCAGTATCACATAGCTAGTACAGTTTTTGAAGCAGAATTTGAATTTATGGCTTCCTGGCTAAGGACTAGTGTGCTGGTCACTGTACCACCTCACTGCTATGGGATAGAAGGGAGGATGAGAACGAGATAATATGGGAAGGCCTGATGAAAAGCTTTGCAATAATATTTTTGGAGAGGCCAAGGCAAGCTGGAGGAGATGGGTGAAAGGCAGGAAGGATCTTGCTCTTGATGCATATTGTGAGAAGAAGCCAAGGGGCAGCTAACTAAGTGGCTCAGAGGATAGAGTGCAAGGTCTGGAGATGGGGGTCTTGGGTTCAAATCTGGACTCAGACATGTTCTAGTTGTGTGACCCTAACTGGATCACTTAATCCCAAGTGTCTAGCCAGAACTGCTCTTTTGCCTTGAAATTGAGACTTGAAATTGATTTTAAAATAGAAGGGAAGGGGTTAAGGAAAAAAAGAGAGAAGAAGCCCCTAGGGGTCTGAAAACAAGGGGGTATAGAGTGAAGAAGGTGGCTTTGGTAGTGCCAGAGGATGGAGCAATACTTTGAGTGAAGCCCCTTCAGTAGGACACAACAGCAATTCAGGGCCTGCATCGTGGTGGGAGACTATGGAGACAGTAGGAGGGGAATTGGCAGGTTTGAGCAACTCAGTGGCTATGTGCCATGAGAAGCAATAGATGTTTCCTTTCTGGACCACATGTTTCCTTTCCATGGTTCCACTGGGATAAAACCAGAAAGGAAGCCAGTGATAACGGGTTTCCTAGAAACTCTGAATTTGAGTTTTCTGTTATCTTACTTTTTTTAAAGCCTTACCTTTTGTCCTAGTGACAACAAAAACAGAAGGTCAAGGGTTAGGCAATTGGGGACAAATAACTTGTTCAGGGTCACACAGCCAGAAATGTCCGAGGCTAGATTTGAACTTAGGTCCTTCCAACTCCAGGCCTTAGTATTCTATCTACTGTGCCACCTAGCTGCCGTTGAGGTTATGTTCTAAGTAAGCTTGGCAAGTGATGGTGAGAGATTTGTCTCAGTTCCATACGTACTTGAGATAACCCACTGGACTCTGGAGAATGGGAGGCTCCTTCAATTTTTGCTTCTCCTTTCTCCTTCTTCTGTTTAATGTCCAAATCAACGCAGGCAAGTAGATGATGTCCAAGAAGGCTGCGTAATCCTCTAGATTGGGAATAAGAGTTCCTCAGCTTTCTCTAATTTCTGTCACTCTATACATCACCAAATCTATTCCACCCCATAGCTAAACAGGATTCTTTTCTCTAGCATCCGTAAGAAATGGGTCATTCTGACTCCAAGTGTAAAGCTCTGAGGGGGAGGCAGTCCATTCCATCTTTGGATAGTACTAATTGTTAGGAGCTCCCTTTAACTTGCCCGCTAAATCTAGCGAGCTCTCTGCTTCTGGGTGACCTTGGCCAAAGACCTCAAGGGCTTAAGGAAGAGCCCAGGAAAAAGAAACAAAATGGACTCGAGTTGTTTTGTTTTTGCTACCAGAGACGTCTGGAGCCGGGGAGATGGACTGAACAGCAGCCTCAAGTTAACTTAAGCCTTCCCCCTCTTTTTTAAAGCGGCTCTGTCACTACCTCTGTGACCGTGAACATTTTCCCTTGCTGGACTTCAAACTTGAGGTCAAACTAGATGATCTTGAATGCCCTTTAAGGAGCTCAAGATTATGATCCTAAAGTTTTCAGAGGCTTCACTCCTGTCTCTGAGCTGGTAGCGTTAAGGTAGTAAGCTCTCCTCCCTCTAGATGGCTCACACACCCTGTTCAGGATCTACTGCAGTGGTACCCCTGCTGGAAGAAAAATGCCTGCAATGCACCGAACTCCGGCTTCAACTCTGTGAGATCATCAGATTTCAAGCCAGCAGGACCTTCTTAAGAGATTAGCATCTACTCTTCATATTTTACAAAGGAGGAAGGAGAGAGGGGAAATGACCGGCCTGTAGTCACTGAGTGAGCCCATGTCAGAGCTAAGATGCTCCTTCTCCCAGGCTCAACCCTTAGGAAAGGAGGAATTCAAGCAGAGGGCAGGGATGGCTAAAGGGAGAGAGCAAAGGCCACCTCCATTTTGAGCCCATCCAGACCTGAGTAGCTCTCCTCCCTAGTTCTCCGCCCATTCTCTTTGCTAGATGAAGCCTTGATATCTCCTGGGGAAGGTGGTGGGGACTGTGGAAGGTATATTAATATGAATTCCTTGGCCTTGCAGGGGAAGTCATCAAGTCCATCCACCTGCCTTGGGAACGAGGGTCTGGTACCACTCACTTCTTGGGATGGATCAGAACATCCTTTACCTTTAAGGCTCAAAAGGAGCTACTGGGACTAGAGTTGTTGTCGAGTCGTTTTAGTCATGCCTGACTTTTCGTGACCCATTTGAGTTCTTCCTCGCCAAGATACCCGAGTGGCTTGCAATTTCCTTCTCCAGATTAGGCCTGGAGATGTAGTTTTACACTCAAGTGACATACTTATTTGAAATTGTTAACATTAATCTTACTTGTACGGCAACGATCCTAGTCTTTGTTCTTCAAAAAGATTTGTTAAGTTGATTATAGATTCCCCTGAACAAAGAGATAGGGGGCCATAGGATATGACTGGGGTGGGGTGGGGTGGCTACAAGCTGCCCAGAGAGGATCCAGGTTTGAAATCCCCGATCCAGAAGGTCCCTTTCAGCTCTCAATAAAGCAAAAACGTCTGACTCTGACCTGCACAGCCTTTCCTGATGAGCCATTTCAGTATCCCGCTCGGTCGTTCAAGTTGTCCAGAAGTGCTCTGTCCTCCTTAATGAAGTCCACTGGGCTGAGCAGATGGAAGCCCCACGAGGGAAGTGAAGCCTGTCATTTGATGCTGCAGTGCAGCTGTTTTGTGGTGGAACCATTCAGCATAAAAATGTCACAAAGCAAGCTATTCTGGACAGAGAAGGGGACCCCTATGGCTCTGGAAGTGCCCATCAGGGAGAACTCCTGGAAACTGTCCTTGTCCTTCCCTTTTTTCACTGTAGAATTAAGTGAGAAGAGTTTCTAACTAGTAATTCTGCGCTAATCCATTGTCTCCACTACTTATTATACATATATGCTCAATCTTCTTGAAAGAAAATGAGCCAAGTGGAGAAGCTTCTGTTCTTTTGTCAGGTCTGATATTTAGGGTTCAGGTGCCATTGACTTCCTTGCCCTTGAAACTGCTACTGAGTAGAAAAGTAGTCACCATACAGTATCACAAAAGGAAACACCCAGAAGTTGAGAAATGCCCAAGCCATGGGAGGAGCAGGGTAGTGGGTGGTGTGGAAGCAAAAGCCGGAGATTTGGAGAGAGGAAGGCAGTGAAGCAGCCTCTTGCAAGAGAGAAAGGGGTGGCGAAGCTTCTCCTCCTCCAGGCTTTATGGTAAAGGAAGGGAGGGTGATGTGAATACTCAGTGAAAATGTGTGTGTAGGAGGGAGATGGAAAGGAGCCAGGGGGAGATGCCCCTGCTTCACCTTCAGTGTCTTTCCCTTGCTCACGATTGCTCTCTGCCACCCTTCCCCTTTAGTATCCCAGTGAGTTGGAATCAGAGAATCTTAAAATCATAAGATTTGGGGTCTTGGAATTGATCTGGAGCAGCCTCCCCCTTTTACAGAAAAGGAACCTGAGGCCCAGAGTTAGTGACTTGCCCAAGGTTACCTAGCTAGTATCTGATTGTACAGTACTCTAAGGTTTGCCATGAATACATTAGCTCATTTGAACTACAAGGACAGCTTTGAGGTAGTTGGTGTTTTTAATCCCAGTTTACAGATGAGGAATTGGAGACTTATTGAGAGTAAGTGATTTGCTTATGGCTACAAGCCAGCTAGGCAATACAGTGGATAGAGTGCTGGGCTGGAGTCAGGAGTTATCTTCCTGAGTTCAAATCTGGCTGCAGCCATTTATAAGCCGTGTGAACCTGGGTAAGTCCCTTGACCTCATTTGCCTCAAATTCTTTATCTGTAAAATGGACAGGAGAAGGAAATGGCAAACTACTCCAGCATCTTTGCTAAGAAAATCCCAAGTGAGGACCCCAAGAATCAAACATGACTGAAACAACTGATCAATAGTGGCTAATGTCAGAGGCAGAATTTGAATTCAGATCTTCCTGACTTAAAGTCCAGTGCTACCCCATGCTGTTTCTCCTAAGTGGCCTAAGTGAGGTCATATCATGAGAAACCTGACTCCAAATCCTTCAGTGACTGCCAGTTACTAGGATGATTCTCAGGAGTTGGAAGAGAAGATCAAAGATGACCAGGGGCTTCGTGCCCCCATATGAAAATTCCAGAGAGGATCCTATTGATAAATGTAAAGAACAGTTCCTTGGCTTTTCTTCAAAGAAGACAACAGGCACTTTTGGGGTGTTATTGTTTGAATTTGTGGCGTAATTCAAAGGATCTGCAGTTTGAGGGAAAGGAAGGAGGCAGAATATGGCCATTCTGTTGGACCTCCCTGTCCCCTCTCCTCTGCACGCCTGTCTTGTCCGCGCTCAGAACGTTTGAGCCTGAATACAGATAGGTGCCTTGATGCACTGGAGGAAGGCAGAAATGTCTGGGGAAGAGGACTGGAGGAGGATGTAGGGAAGGAGTCCCTAGAGAATGGCACCATGATGGGTTTGGTGCTTCCCCTATTGCACAACCCCCTTCTTTAACCGGATTTATCCCCCTTATTCTGTCTTCACTCTTCACATCCACCCACCTCAGATTTCCCTTTTTTGAATCTCTAAGGTCTCTCCCTCATCTTTTAGTTGTAGGTGTAGTCAGTCACCTGCCTTCTCCTGCCCAAATGACAGCTGCTCATGCTTTCCCCTTGTCTCATCACCTCCTTCATTGCCCTTATTCCTTTGCACCTCTAAGGGTGCAGGGCTGGGCTCTTCCCTTCCCTCCAGCTCCATTATCTCTGGTTCTCACAGGCTTCTGATTTTGTCCCTAGTGCCATCGGCATCGAGCATGGAGGTCACCGTTCCCCTGAATCTCAATGTCCTTAATGGCACTACTGTCCGCCTGGCCTGCACCTTTAACTCTTGCTACACAGTGAACAATAAACAATTCTCCCTGAACTGGACCTACCAAGAGTGCGGGAACTGCACTGAGGAGATGGTGAGCAGGGCTGGGAGATGGGAGCAGCTGAGTGCTGGGTAAGCCTCTTCCTTCTGGAGCACACACCGACTGCTGGGTCTAAAGTCCACCCGGCTGGGGTTTCGGCCAGCCCCTGGCTTTTGCCCAGATTTGGAGACTTCTTCAAGGAAGCTATGAGAGTGGAAGAGTAGAAGGACGAGAATGAGAGACATAGTTCTGTCCGTTATACTGGGGGCAAGGGGCAGGGAGGGTAGCCTTTGGGGAACAAGGTTCTGGGCCTGGGAGGGAAGTGAGAGCATGGTTAGTATATTTGTGGCAGCTCTAAAAACTCACCATTCTATGCTCGCTTTCTTTCTTCCTCATGATCAGTTTCTCCAATTCCGGATGAAAATCATTAACCTGAAACCAAACCGCTTTGGGGATCGAGTAGAATTCACAGGGAATCCCAGCAAGTATGATGTGTCTGTGACCCTGAATAATGTGCAGTTGGAAGATGAGGGCACTTACAACTGCTACGTCATGAACCCACCTGACCGTAACCGAGGTCAAGGCAAAATCTACCTACAGGTCCTAACACAAGGTAAGC
Organism: Monodelphis domestica; assembly: GCF_027887165.1. Classification (NCBI taxonomy): domain Eukaryota; kingdom Metazoa; phylum Chordata; class Mammalia; order Didelphimorphia; family Didelphidae; genus Monodelphis; species Monodelphis domestica. Next base: position 232,312,489 of record NC_077230.1, read on the forward strand.
ACCAGGGCGGGAGTCAGCGGAGAGGGAAAATGAGTCCGGGCAACTCTAGTGAGCTCCTCTCCTCCCCTTCTCCCCAAAGATGAGCAAAAGCCGCCCTCAGAACTATTCACTAGGCAGGATAATTGGTGGCAGGTGAGTGGGAAAAGGTGGTAAAATGATTTACTTAATTTACTTCTTGAGCTGGCAAAGCATCTGGGTGAGTTTTTTTTTTCCCCTGTGGTGATGGGCAGGGCTCTAAAGTAGGACATGTAGATTCTGTTCCTGGCTCTGACCTGTCTCTAAGCTCTAGGAAGGGATAAGGCTTAGGAGGTAGTGTGGGGCTAGTGACCCTGTCTAGTCGCTGCCACCTGTCCTCCCTTCCTCCTCCCAGTGCCCCCTGAACGAGACTCAACGGTGGCTGTGATCGTGGGTGCCTCGGTAGGTGGTTTCTTGGCCGTTATCATCCTGGCACTGATGGTGGTCAAATGTGTGAGGAGGAAACAGGAGCAGAAGCTGAATGCGGATGACCTGAAGACAGAAGAGGAGTGTAAGACAGATGGGGAGGGCAACCCAGAAGATGGTACCAAGTAAGGGTGGATGGTCTCGTGGCCTTCCTCCTCTCAAGCCTACTTGTCTTCTTCTCATCCCCCACCCTATACAGTGTGCTCCTTGCCTACCCCTCTCAGTGTGCTCCTCTTAAGCCAGGATTCCAGCCCCCCCCCACTCTGTGCCTCCTACTCCCGGCCCTCCCTACCCTCTTGCCCTAAGAGTGACTCACCTCTTTTCTATCAGAGACACCCACCATTAAACCAACTGGGAACTGATGTTCAGATGGGGTGTAGGCAAATGAGGGGGCCTAGTAGGTACCACTGCTCATATAAATGCCCATCTTCCACAAGAGGAAGGTACAGTGGGGTCCTAGGCCAGCCATTCCTGTATAAAAGGTAGGAGGTTATCCCAGGAGCCTAAAGATGGGGATGGAGAGGTATCAAGAGAAGATGATGGAGGAAGAAATCAGTGCTCTCAGCCTGCCAGAACTCGAGTTGAATCTCTACGGCTTCACTATCTTTGGAGAGCGCCCTATTTAAGTGGCCATCCTGGGATTGATGGAGCTACCCTGCAGATAACCCCTTGTGCTGGTGTTTGCAGTTTGGGAGATGTGCTCCTAACAGCAAATTCCCTCAAAGTTCACCACATTTTGGGGGGAGGGGTGTCTGAAGGAGTTCCCATAGTTTCGGGGCCTTTGGTGGACTAAAATGAATTTCCTAGATATTGGAGGCTGAGAGAGCAAAGAGGAGCAGGTGCCTGGGTCTCAGCATTCTCTGGGTTGGCCCTGTTGTTCACCCCAGATCAGCTGCAGAGCTCTTCCATCCTAAGATTAACCTCATTATTCTATGACTAGGGGATTCGGGTTTTTAGGGTGAACTTACTGGGAGAAATGAGTCGCTTGATCTGGGCATGGGTGGATGGAGTGTGTAGTTCTAGCTAGGTAAGCCGACTGGGGGTGACTATTTTGACACTGGTTGCCTAGCAACAGGAAAGCCCCAGTTGCAAACCAGGTTGGTGGGGGAGACACCTTTTACTAGCAGTCTCTGTTAGCCGCCTTCTCAGACAAGATGCTCCCCAACTTATGCCTTAGGAACACTCAGAGTGTGTGTGTGTGTGTGTGTGTGTGTGTGTGTGTGTGTGTGTGTGTGTGTGTGTGTGTGTGTGTGTCACATTCTGAGGCTAAAGGATGGGGGTTGAATGTAAACTCAGAAGAATGGAGGTAGCTTCTCTCCAAGGTCTGATTTGAACAGACCATTTCCAGTCTGCCTCCACAGTGTGTCTGACTAGTCTACAATTTGCTGTCCAGATTAGAGAGCAGAGATGAGGTGGCATGAGAAGGAGGTATCTAGGATGGGGTTCCAAATCTCCTTTAGGCCTAGAGTACATTTCAATTCTGCTCACTTGTGGGGAAGGAAAAGACTCAGGATTAACCGAGAGGAGAGCTGATTTTCACTGCCATTTTACCAGCTGCCCCAAACCTGAGATGTAAGAATTGCCTCAACTTGGGCTTTCCTTAGCTTGTTCAGGAAGAAAGATGAAGTCTGGAGACACTCAGTCAGGAGACTGCAAATGATCTCTATCCCCTGAGGATTCTACCACTCTTCCCTGGTCCCTCTGTGTTCAAGAAGAGTCAGGCAGGATAACTGGTTCTCCAGGGAGAGGCCCTTTTTCCTCCCAGATATTTAAGAGGGAATGTATGGAATGCCCTCCTTCAGCTGTAGATGAAGGGGGAATTGCCCTGCCTTTCCTTATTGTAGCTCCTCACAAAAGGATTCTGCTGCTCTGCTCCAAGAAGATAGATATATTTGAAACAAAGGGAGTCAGAATAATGGGGGAAAGAGAGACTAAAGTCACTGGGAAATGCCTTTATAGGACAACCAATTAGCCCCACCTGTTCTCTTTTGCCCACCCCAGTATTGTACCTCCAGTGGCAAAATGTCAAAGGCAGGGCATGTAGGTGAAAGAAGAGGCATGAAGGGAAGGGACTGAGACAGTCTTCTGAGAGGACAATCTGCTCTAGTCCACCTGGCCTCTCAGGTTTCTGTGGCTCAAAAAGGCCTGGGTAAGGAGTTCTAAAACTCTGGGGATGCACAAGAAGCCATAATAGATAAGTGAACTACCAGCTCAGCTCCTAGTAGGACCAAGATTATAATAAAATTTTTTTCGTGCATCCAATTCCATCTCTATAGCGAAAGCCTGAGCCATTATTGCTGGGTTGGAGTTTGGGAAGAGATGAAGTAGCAAAGAGGGTGAAAGAAAATGAGAAGGGGAGAGGGGAGAGGGACTGGAAAGAGCAGCAGACAGGGATGCTCTAGGGCAGAGTGAAATCTGATGTTCCAAGTTTCTCCAAGGCCCCATCTAGTTCTTAACTGCCAAATCAACACTGCCAATGGGGCCAGGGTGGATTGAAATCCAGCCTGCTGGTTGTCTGGGATGGGTTGGTACTGCCTGCCCTAGAGCAGGGAAGGAAGAGCATGGGACTCTCACCTGCTTTTATTAATACTGGAGGAGGACGATTCACTTCTACTTATTCTTCTGAATGTACCTTCCGTCTGCCCTCTTATCACCTCTAAATTCTCAGCCCATTTTGATTTTGGACACACTATTCCTCCCAGGGTTTTGAGGGTTTCTGAGAAGAAGTTGATTTTCCCTTCTTCCAGCCATACTTTTCTCTCCAAGGACCAGAGGATCTCTTCAAGGCCAACTTCAATTCAATTAAAAAAACAAACATTGATTAAGTACCTGTTATGTGTCTTTGGGATAGAAAGACAAAAATGAAGCAAGGCCCTCTCCTATAGGAGCTTACATTCTTCCTGGGGGGAGGAATACTACACATACACAGTATATACGAGGTCATCTCAAGAGGGAAAAAGTAGAAGGTGGTAGTACCAGACCTGTGCTTTACAGAAAGCTTGGGGTTCAAGGAGCTAGAAATGAGAATGGAGAGCATTAGGGGGTGATGAGGGAAACCACCATTGCAAATTCATGGAAATAGGAGATGTAACAATTAGAGACCAGTGTGAAGGATTAGAATGCAAAGGATGGAGTAACTAGAAATGACAGAAAGGGAAGGTGGAAACCAGATTGCAGAGGACTTAAAATGCTTATTTTATCCTTGAAGCAATAGTGGGTCACTGGAAAATTTTGAGTTGGAGAGGGACATGATTAGATCTGTGCTTTTTTTTTTTTTTAAGCCAGACCTGTGATATCATTAGTATGGGAAATTTTCTCCGTCAATGCAGATTGACATCTCCTCTGAAACTTAGTCAACTGAGAGGTTAAGTGACAGATAACCAATATGTCTCAGAGGCAAGATTTGAACTGAGCCTTCCTGACTATGAGGCCAGCTCTCTCTCCATTATAACATGATAGTGAAAAATCTATACTTTAGAAATCTCAATTTGACATTTTTGTTTATGGAATGCATTAGATAGGAGGAGATAATGGAACGAAGGAAGACTAGTAAGGAGGTCATTATAATAGTCCAGGAAAGGAGAGATGAAGACCTTACCTATGGTGAACAGGGGACTCTGTGAGTGGAGAGAAAAGAATCATTGTAAGAGCCGTGAAGGTAGAACCAACAAGATTTGGTCAATAGTATCCAGAGATGAAGAGGAAGAGGGAAGAGTCAAGGATGACCTTTGTGACTGGTAGGATTGTGATGCTCTCAGAAGAAAATAAAGGAAATTTAGTGAAGTTATGGGTTTTGGAAGAAATACAAAGAGTTCTTTTGAACATGTTGAATGTGAGATGCTGACAAGATGGAATGTCTAGGTGAAGATTGTAGAGTTCACTGCCCAAATGGGGAATGGTCTTAATCCAATCTTATGAAGTAGGGTCTGGGAATTTTTAAGGTTCACAAGATGTGGGACTTCAAGAGACATAAAGGCCTAACATATAGATTGGGAAGTCATCTTCATAGGGAGAATAATCAAATCCACGGGAGTTGTTGAGGTCACTAAGGGAGTCTCTGTAGAAACAGAAGAGGATTGAGTATTAGGATATGCTCACATTTGATGGGTATGACGAGGATAATGAAACTAAGAAGTGTAGGAGGAGAACCAAAAGGAAGCCAAGGGAGAAGAACTTCCAGGGTAAACACATGGTTGGCAGTGTCAAAAGTGGCGGAGAGATAAAACAGAGTGAAAATTAAGGATAGGTCATTGGATTGCTGGTAACCTTAGGGAAAGTAGTTTCAGTCCAATTGGAGGGTAGAGAAGAGAATGGAAGGTGAGGAAATGGATGCATTAAGTGTAGAGGACTCTTTCTAGTTGTGAAATGGAGAAGAGACATGGAACAATTGGTTGAGGGAGGGCAGAATCAAGGGGAAGTTTTTAAAGATTGAGCATTTTTGTGAGTGACAGTGGGAAGAAGCCAGTAGAGAATGAAAGATGAAAGGCAAATGAGAAGATTTTCAGAGTGGTAAGTTCCTGGAGGGGAAGGGATGGAATCAAAAGTCAGAATGGAAGGGTTGGAAAGAAGAAAGAATTCTTGCTCATCAGTTTGAAGAAAAGGAGATAAAAATGAAGAATGAAGAAGAGGGATTTTGACGTGTGTTTGGGGAAAATAAATAGCTTGTGATGGATGTTCCCTATTAGTTAAAGTAAAAGAAGAGTTTGTCTATTGAGGGGAAGTGGGGAAAAGGTAATGTAGGTTTAAAACGAGGTTTAGAATGGCCACCATAGAGTGTCTAATAGACAGCTAATCAGGAAACAGTGAAAGGGTTGCTTTGCAGCACATTAGAGAAACATAAAATTGTAGTGAATCTCATCCACAGGATTGTGTTATTTTGGCTTGGATCATCCAACAAGAAAGAGGTCTGGCAAGAATTGACTGGTGACAGGATAAGGGAGCAAGGAATTCAAGAGTAGTTGATAACATACAGTTGATTGATTGATCAACATAGAATCAAGGCTATGAAGTGAGAGAAAAAAGGCTAGAAACGGGATAATTAAGTGGGGTGAGGGCAGGGACAACAAGGTTGAGGTCTTAAGGAGTTTAAATAACTTGCCTAGTGTCATACAAGTATGTTAGATATAGGATTTGAATCCAGGTCCTCTGACTGCACAGGCAGTCTGCACAGTCTTTCTACTGTACTACAATGAAACTTTCTCAAGAGATACCTTGGCTGGGGGCGCAGATACTCATTCCTTATCTAGAAACAATAACTTTCCCATATGACTGCCCCATCCCTATCCCTTTACTACCTCTGGTACCCTTACACTCAGGATCTGTGAAGGCCCCTCTGTTGTCCTTCCTGCCCCAAAACTGAAGGCTGAACTGAATGTGAGAACCAATGTTAGGTTCCTGGAGACTGAGTTAATCCCAAGCCCTTCCTCCATTTTGGAGGCTGATTTCAACCCAAATGGATACAAGGCATATCCAGGAGACAGCCTTGCTCAATCATGATCTCCTTCAATTCCAGCATCCTTTAGTGATGAGGTCATCTAGTTAAAAGAGATGCTACTGAGAATTCCCCTTTGTAGGAGAGGTAGGGATGAGTTGGTCCTAGGGCAAGTAGTTCTTTTATCAACACTGATGGCATTTTGAGAACTTATTTGCAAGGCCCTCTAAGTTTATTATTCCAAGATTTCCTGAAAGGAAATAAGGATTCCTGGGCCCTTTCCCCAGCTTTGAATCTATGGTAAAAAAAACTTGGGGACTCAGGTCCTTAACGATATAAAAAAATGGATTAGATACCAAGAGTGGCCAGGGGTGCCTCCTCTATGCATTCAACTCTGCTGACCCTAAGAATCTCTTTTCCTACATTGTTCCTCCCAAGCTGCTTCTTCTTCAAGAGATCCAGCCTATTTTGACTTGGGTAGCTGAGTAATTTTTCCCCTTTACCCTCAGGGTAGGCACTCCTGTTCACTAGCTTCATTTCTGTCCCTCTCCCCAATATTGTTCTGGGATTCTCATCTCTTCCTCTCCTGCTTTCCTCCTCAAGCCTCTTCCCAATATGTCACTGTGAAAGGAAATGGGCTGGCCAACCCTGGAAGCTGGGGTTTATGAATAAAGCACAAACATTCAGGACTGAAATGCCTTGGGATGCCTTGGATCCTGTCTTGTAAATAACCCCTTGCGCGCTCATCCCAAGTCACTATTTATATCAATGAGAAGAAAAAAGAAGCTAATCCCATTCAGACTCTTGTGCTGCCTAGGGAAGGGTGTGCCAGTGGTTATTTACAGGGGCAGGTCAATAAGTTGATGAGAGATACTGGCCAGGTCCAGAGCGATAAGCCTAGGTCACAAGGATGGCCTAGATCATTTGGAACGGGTAATGAGCAAGAGATTTTCCTTCCTATCTATGTCTTAATTGCCAGAAAACCCATGTCTTAAGTATTTCCTATCTCTTGCTGATGTCCTCCTTTAATTGCAACTTGTTGATGCCACTGTATATAGATGTACTCTATATGCTCATGTGCTCTACACGTACACATACTTCTGTGTGTATGTGTCTATTATCTATAGATTAAAAAAACATCTCGTTGCACTCACCACAAGCTTGTTATATTTGGGGGTGTCGTTTTCTCATTTCTTTGGAGGGGGGCTGATTTTATCAAGGCCAGACCACGGAATGTTTTATTGCTTTTTGTACCTTTGGAGGGAAAAAAATTCCCACAAGACTAAATGGACATTTAATAGTTCCCGTGTGTGTTAATTGAGGGGGGAGGGCACAGGGCAGAGATGCAAGAAAGAAATGAAAACAATCCTCCATCACTGCCACTATGCGGATCAGCACATTGGGGAAGAACAAGCTTCTCTTGAAGGAGTGTCATGGTTTGGATCTGTCTGCCACAATAAATGGGATGCCTCCACCCAAACCACCTGAGATTGTCCTTCTTTGGGAATGGGGAGAGAACGTGAATGGGCTGAAACATTGTTCTATGAGTACCTTCTTGTTTCCCTATGTTCTTGGTACCTTTCACCTAAGCATCTAAAAACTCCAAAATGCTAGAGCTGGAAAGAAACTCAAACTCATAGCAAGGATCTCACTTGTCTGAAGTCATACCTGTAGGAAATGGCAAAAATGGATCTTTTGAATTCATAGCCTCTGTTCCTCTGATTTGCCAGGCTTCCTCCCATTCCTTTAAAAACTTTTAATTATACTATTATTATTTGTATAAGCCTTATTTTCTGTCTTAGAATCAATACTGTGTATTGGTTCCAAGGCAGAAGAGTGGTAAGGGCTGGGAAATAGGGGTTAAGTGACTTGCCCAGGGTCACTTAGCTAGGAAGTATTTGAGATCAGATTTGAACCCAGGACCTTCTGTCTTCAGGCCTGTTTCTCAATCCACTGAGTTACTTAGCTACCCCCTTTCCTCCCATTCCTAAAGCCACTAAAGATGAGGTACTTTCCCCCTTTCTTCTTTCCCTTCAGTCCCTCCTTTCCCCTCAGTTCTCTTGTGGGCTAATGTTTTAACTCTTTGTCTATCCCTTCTCACCATGTTCTTAGGATGCTGTTGGACCATCCACCTAGATTGGAAAGAAGGAAGGAAAATAAGCATTTATTTTTTGAATTTTTATTTATAAAAACAAACAAACAAACAAAAACCTTTACCTTCTGCCTAAGAACTGATATTAAGTATCAATTCTAAGATAGAAGAGTGGTATGAGACAGGCAATGGGGTCAAGTGACTTGCCCAGGGTCCCATAGCTAGGAAATGTCTGAGGTCACATTTGAACCCAGGACCTCCTGTCTCTCTATCCACTGAGCCACTTACTTGCCTTGAAACAAGCACTTTTTAAATACCTTCTATGTATCAGGCACTGTGCTAAGCTTTTTATAACTATTACCTCATTTGATCTTCAGAACAACTCTGGGAGGTCCGTTCTGTTATTATTCCCCTTTCCTTCCTTCCTTCCTTCCTTCCTTCCTTCCTTCCTTCCTTCCTTCCTTCCTTCCTTCCTTCCTTCCTTCCTTCCTTCCTTCCTTCCTTCCTTCCTTCCTTCCTTCCTTCCTTCCTTCCTTCCTTCCTTCCTTCCTTCCTTCCTTCCTTCCTCTCCCTCTCCCTCTCTGTTTCTCTCTCTCTCTCTCTCTCTCTCTCTCTCTCTCTCTCTCTCTCTCTCTCTCTCTCTTACCTTCTGTCTTAGTATAAATTCTAAGACAGAAGATTGGCAAAGTCTAGAAATTTGGGGTTAAGGGACTTGCCCAGGGTCACTCAGATAGTATCTGAATCCAGATTTCCTTCTGACTCCAGGCCTGGCGAGCTATCCACAGTATTTATTACCTACTCAAAATTATATATTTTACAGTTGAAGAAACTGATGGAGGTAGACAGAAGTAAAGTGGCTTGCCCTGGACAAGCTTTTAAAAGTCTGAAGTTGGATTTAAACTCAAGTCTTCCTGACTCTAGGCTCAGCACTCTATCTACTGTACCATCAAGACTGGGACCTACTATGCAGAATGACTGCATCTCTATCCCATGCCCCTTGTCTTTGGTTTATCTTTTTTTGTTAATGATACCTATCTCTAGAATGAAAGATGGTGGCCATGGTGCTGACATTGCCTCCCCTACTCCTCCCTGCTGCTGGATGGCTTATTCCTCCTTTTTTTCATCCACCAGATGCTACCTGACATTCCTCCCACTGCTGTGAGTGCAGTGATGATGGAGAATAACTGATCAGTGACCTTGTGTAATATTCTCTTGTTGACTTCAAACATTTAGAAGTTTACACGAAGGAAGAGGGTATGATGATGGTGAGGGAGATCTAGGCTTCATGATGATAGCTTTCATTTGTATTGTATTTTCAGATTTTTAAGTCACTTTCCAGCATTCTTATCACTAACACACAGCCTCTTTGAACTGAGAATCTATTTCCCTGAAACTTTCAGAGTGTGGGATATGGGGTAAGGTCCATCAGAGGTGGGCCTTCCATTGTGCAGCTAGGTAAACTGAGTCATGAGTTTTTGCTACAGGCAAAGATAAAAGAAAAACCAGGAGTCCCGACCCTTGAAACATTCTGCTTGGCTTAACCTACTGAGATAGAGTCAGGAAGCAACGCAATGCAGGAAAAAACCTGGTGTTGTGCCAAGCGAGGCACCTTCCCTAACCCTGGGAAGAAGGGAGAAAGAGGGAATTGGGGTTTCTATAGGGGCTTCTCTCACCAGCACTCTTCAGGAAGAAGAAGCTTTGCCCCACTCCTACTGGGGTTGCCTTTGGCTTAGGCAGTCTCATTAATGACAATTTGTAGAATTGTCATTCGTCAGGGAAAGTGCCCCCACTTTGTGGGGGAAGGGTTTGTTCCACTTCTGGTGGCCAAGACAATTTTCAATGACCTATGCCAAGTTCTTGCCATGAAAGGGAAATATGACAAAAGTTGCTCTGTGTCACTTCACTGTATCACCACCCACTTCTACTCCTACTTGCATAGGGCAAATGTCATGGAGGAGAGGGAGAAACAAAGATAACAGTCATGTGGATTCTCAGACAAACCCAAATCAGAAATATAGAGCCAGAAGAGAAGGTGGGGGTGGTGGGGGATGGGGGTGGTGGGGGGGAGGAAATGTTTTGGCAGATCCTTTCTACAGAGATCCAATCTATATGAGCCTGGAGATTCACATTCTGCACCCTCTCCCAATCTCAGTTGATCCCTCTGTCTCTCCCTCATAGTGACCAGCTCTCCCTCACCCCACTCCCTAGTTCTTTGACTTCCACCTTTCTCCTCTCCATCTAACAAGGAGGAAACTGAGGAAGGAGACGTAAGAGCATCTCATCCTTTGATGAGAAGAGTGCTTTGAAATCTTCAAGTGAAGGAACCAAGATGCAGGGCCAGTGGGGCGGATTGGATAAAGCCCTGTGGTCTGATGCCTCTTTGCCACAGGAGATAGGAGAGTTGGAAGCATTTTCGGAAAGATGAAGGTCCCCTCTCACACTGGCTTTAGCTTTTCCTTCCCTTATAACCTGCCAGTCCTTTAACAGCTGGCAATGTGACCACTCAAAGGGTAGTGAACTTCAGATGGCCAAAGGGTCACCATGGCTTGGCAGCCTGCCTCTTCCATGCCCAATCCTCTTTGCTTGAAACTGCATCTCATCCAGGGCTCCAAAGGCACAGGGCTGCCAGCTGCTGTGAGTTTTCAAGGGCACCAATTATCTGTCTTAGCTTTGGCCTCCCTAAGAGCATGTGAGAGGGAACTTGGAAGGATAACATGGAAAGAAACTCATTTAGAAAGATCCTGGAATTCCAACCACAACGTATTAGAAAGAGGGGTGTTAGACCAGAAATCCCACAATTCTATAAAGGTTCACTAAAGAGTAACAGGGTTTTAGAAACTAGGCATCAGGAATAGTAGGAGTCAAAGGGAAGGAGGAGGGCCCCAAAGAGACAAGTTCATGTGAAGTACCTTCTCCACTTCTCCTAGTCAGACCTTGAGAATATATGAGGTGCTAGATGCACTGAGGGTAGGGTGGGAGAGGGAAGATAGTGCAAGTGTATCCAAGCTGGGCTGTTTGGAGTTTAATGGGAGGGTCTTTTCTTCCTTTACCAAAGCAAAATCACCTTCCTTTCCATCGCAGCTGTCTTTGCCTCTCAACAAGAATTCACTCTACCTTTTCACATCAAGGATTCACACATCAGGGCAGTGATGGTGAGCCTTTTAGAGATGCCGTGCCAGCCCCCTCCCAGACTGACCCCTCCATGTGCTGTGCCCCTTCTTACTCCACACAGGGGAGGGAGGAAGTGTTCCTATTGGGCTGCTGGGCATTGGGGTGGGTGATGAGAGGCATATGGAGAGGGGGAGAAGAATGGCTCAAGCACTCTGCTCCCTCCAGCTCTGCCACCTGTGAGCCACCCACTTTACCCTGTGTGCTCCCAGTGGGCTGCTGGGTGGAGGGGCAGGTGATGCTGTCAGACTGGTGGAGAGGAGAGGAGTAGCTCTGCCCAAGCCCCTATGCCTTTTTAGTAGTGTACTCTGGGAGTGGGTGGGGGTGGCTGAATGCCCATAGAGAGCACTCTGCATGCCATCTTTGTCATCCGTGCCATAGGCTCACCATCATTGCAATAGGGGCTGAGGGTGGGGTGCGGATTTGCCATGATCAGTCTGAGAATATGAAGAGGATGAGGGGACCTAGTTTTGGGAAGGAGTCTCTGATTCCAATTTTACCTTGTTTGAGTGTTCCAATCCTGGCTTTGGAACAGGGGGATAAGTGAGAGGATATGTCAGCAAATGGAAAAGAGGGATATTTAGTGATATTGTGGTACTAATGCTGGAGGGGAGAAAGGAGAGAAATAGGGACTCTAATGAAGAGAAAGAACCAAGACCAGAGCTGTTTGCACTAAGATGGGGAGTCAATGTGGTGTGTATAAAAAACACTTGGGACTTGAAGTCAGAAGATCTGGATGAGAATCTAGATCTACCACTTGGAATCATACATGTATAGAATTCAGTCTAACATTTACCTACTGGCAGCTTAGATTCCTTCTGGAACAGATAGTAAAAATGGCCATCCAGCTTTTTTATAATCCTTTCTTTTTTTCTTCTTTAGTTTTCCCATCAGTAAAATGGAAATAATAAATATTTGTACTAGTTTCCTCATGGGTTGATGTGAGGGTCAAATAAAATATCATAGTTGAAAATGTTTTGTACTCTCAAAATGTTACAAATGTAAGCCGGAATTATCTACTGCTGTCAAGGGAGAAGTCCTCTGGCCTGCTCTCCAAAGAACTGGGGTAGTAAGGGACCATAAACTGGGGGGGGGTGCCCTCAAAGATTGTTCTTTCACAGCCAAGCCAGCCTTGGTTTGCATTGCTCAGGAGAAGGTTGAACCCTTAATGGTTGTTACAAAAGTCACCTTTGACATGTAGAGAAGGACATGATCCTCATCTCCATCCTGACCTGCACCCCCTAACCTCACAGCTGTTAGGTGGTTCATAGAGTAATAGACTTAGAGCAGCCAGGCAGTACAGTAGATAGAAAGCCAGGCCTAGGATCAGGAAGATTCATTGTCCTAAGTTCAAATCCAGCCTCAGACCCTTCCTAGCTGTGTGACCCTGGGCAAGTTGATTAACCCCATTTGCCTCAGTTTCTTCATCTGTAGAATGAACTGGAGAAGGAAATGGCAAACTACTCTAGTATCAGTACCAAGGAAACCTCAGATGGGGTCACAAAGAAGCTGACATGAATGAAAATGACTGAGCAACAACAAAAGAATAATAGATTTAGAGCTGGAAAGTATCTTAAAGGATACCTGTGCTTCTTACTGAGAAACAGTCCAATCCCTTCATTTTATAGAGGTGTAAACTAAGGCTCAGAGAAATTAAGTGACATAACCAATACACAGAGAAATGGAAGAGCTGAAATTTGAATCCAAATTTTTTGTTTCCAAATTGAGCCAAGCCGCCTCAATATATATCAAGGACAACAGTCTAAGCAGGGCCCATTTTGCTGCCTAGAGATTACCAGAAGATCAGAGAGATAATCTAAGATCCTTTATTCCCCTCACCTACTACCCCACTGTTCTCTCCAGAGAAGGTCAGCCCCTCTCTGATCAGGTCCTCACTTCCATTTCCACAGTCACCCCCATCCTCCCCTCCCCCTACTTCTCTACATACTTTATCATGCTTACTCGCTTAAAAATATAGGATTCAAGGGTCAGTGGTTAGAGAGACAGACCTGGAGACCGGAGGTCCTGGTTTCAAATATGACCTTAGACACATTCTAGCTGTGTGACCCTGGATAAATCATCTAACTCCAATTGCCTAATCCTTACCACTCTTCTGCCTGCCATGGTATCAATGCACAGTATTGCTTCTAAGAGGGAAAGGAAGGGCTTAAAAAACAAAACAAAGTCAGATCTAGAGCTGTCTCTGGTGGTGGCAACAAGTAGTGTCCAATGATTCGCAAGTGTCTAGGTCTAATAGACATGAGATCAATGAAACCATTTCTTAACAACTACAGGGAAGCCTCCTCCCAAAAGCTTAGGCAGGGAGTTGAAGGTCTTGGGTGGGGAGTGTTTGTATGGAGAATGCCTACAAGATCTCCTAATTCCCTGCCAGTCAAAGACTCATCGTAGCACCTGCCCTACTTGAGCACAAAATTCTGCCTTCTTGACTTCCTGCTGCTTCTCTCATTTCTCTCCTCCAGCTTTAATGCTGCAAGTTTGAATTCTCTTCTCAAATTCGTCTCACTCTGAGTGCTTTCCTTCCCACTCCTTGCCTCTCTAAAGTTCTCTTAGTGTAATCCATAAAGTGATCCATAAATGTAAATTACCGTTGGGATTAGTTTCTTATTCTCTCTCCTCTCTCATCCCATTCACGCTCCCTTTTCACTCTCTCCTCTTTCTTTATCTCATTTTTGCCCTCTGTTTCCTCCAATCCTACCACTTAAACATCCCATTTTCCCTCTGTGCCATACTTTGCTTTCCATTCCCCTCTCCCCTCCCCATCCCCAAGTTTAAGTCCTTCCTGAACACTCACTTCTCTCAAGCAGCCTTCTATGGACTGTTGTCCTGAGAAGAGGAGGAAAATTGCTAATTCAGGGATCCCTGCTTAATATTCCCCAGCCTGCTCTGTCTTGTCAGTATATGTATTTCTGGTGCGACTGTTTCCATTCAGCCCCCACATTCCAAGGACAAGGTCCTTATCGAGGGATTCTGCTCAGATGGATGACTGACTGGCACTATTCCATTGATAAGACAACTGCAGGGGCAGCCAGAATACTGATGCTCTCTATCAGTCACAGCAAACCCCCGCTAGATTCTGCTGCTCCAGTCTTGCTCCCTATTCTCTACTGCCTCCCAGGACCACCCCTGAGCTAGATGGTGGGAAGGAGAGGAGGAAAATGGATTTTGATTTGAGAAGAGATGGAGGGAAGTTCATATAACTTGGAGTGAATGTGCCCCAGAATTCCAACTACTTAGCCTGATGTACCTCAAAAAAAAGATACTTAGGACTTACCCCCTATCCTGGCTGCAGATGGATTCTCTGGCATCTGCTTCTGGAAGTAGACACATTAGTCGTCTCTCCTGGTGTGTGGTTCTCAGATTTGGGACTGTCCTGTAGAGAGGATCTCTGACCACAAGATTTCAGCTTTCTCCTCCCCTTCTCACTCTCATGCCTCCTCTTTCTCCCTCCCTCCGTCCTTCTCTCCCTCTTCAAATGAGCTCACCAAGCTGAAAGGATTGGAGTGGGTTTTCCCTCCTTTGCTTGAAAGGCTGAGTGGACCAAATCTTGCAGTAAGCATGTAGGTGCCAAGAAATAAAGGAGGAGAGAGATGGCTGCATACCCAGTTCTCTAGCTGCAGACACATAACCTTCCTTTGAAACTGTGGATCCAGTGTCCTGCCTCTTTCTGGCTCCAGGGAATAGGGAACTAACTACTGGAGATCAAAGAGCTTTTAGGAGAAGTGGAGAGGAAGCAGGCAAACCCAACCTCCTCTCCATCCCTAGGCTTTCTTCCTAGGAGGAGGGTTGAGGGAGGCTATTTCCTTTCACAGAAACTCTCCCTTGGCTTTCCTTCTGAGCAGTCAGAGGCTCAGCATTTTGTCCCGAAGGTCTGAAGGGATAAGGTAGCCAACTGGAGTTAAAGGGATGTGGGGGAAGCAGGGCACAAAGTTGTGCTGCTCTAAGTTAGCCTTCTTGCCCGGCTGTCTGACAGCGACAAGCCATTCCTGGGGCTGCAGAGCCCAGATGGTGTACGCTGTTCTATTAACCCCTTTGCTGCTTGCTGGAGTTATTGGAAGCTGAGGTCCTGGACCGGAGGTGGGATAAAGGTAGATTTCTTGAGCAGAGTGAGATGGAAGTGAGTGCCAGAGGATCTTGGAGTACTTAGAAAGTGGACAAAGACAATATATAGATTTGAAATGAGGGGATTTGAGTGCATGTCCCAGCTACTGCTACTATGTGGTCCTGAACAAGTCACTTCTTCTGTCTCTGGGCCCTCATCTGGAAAAGGGTTGGACTAGATGGTTTTAAAGGTAAGTTGCAACTCTAATATTATGTAATTCAATACCTTCTCTGAGAAAGTGTTTTTAGGTTGGATCAATATACCCTAACTCAGCAAGAGAGAAATTTCTGTACATTTTGGCATTGAATAAACATATGAATGAGTTGTGAACTAGCTCAGAATCCGTTCTCTAGAGGTCAAAGGGGTAAGGTTCCTGTTTACCATTAGATTGCAGTGCAGGTAAGGAAAGAACAGCCACCGACCATGGTTTCAATTAGAGGTGAGACATGAGATGGTGGAGGCTCTCAGGGGATCCTGGTGTCCTGGGGCTAGATCTTGAGGCAGAATACTCAAGAAGGCAAAACTGTTCCTGGACTTCCACGTGAGACCTCAAGCTCTGTTCCCTTAAGGCCCTCCACTCAGAAGTCTGTGTATGTATTTGGAGGTGGGTAGGTGGAGAGAGGAGAAACATGGAGTGATAGGTGAGCAAAAGGGAGGCCCAAGAGGAGCCCCCTCCTTCCCACATATTCTCTATGGGATTCTTGGCCTCCTTGGCCTCATTTTCTTCCTCTGTAAAATGTGTCGGCTTGACGGGGAGATTCCCAAGATCTCTTATAGCTCTAAGTTCAATGATTTTATAAAAGGAGAGGAAATTATTTCTGCTGTACTCTCATGTTACTTATATGGAATGCCTTTCATAATGGCTCCATGGACATCAAAAATGCAAGATCTCTAACCGTTCACACCACCTATAAGTCCAGGGTCCTTGAAATTTTCTCCATGAATTGTTATAGAAATGAGTCCTCCAAGTTGCTGTCTATAGGTGACATCTCCCAAAGAGGACTAGACGTTTTAGCCTGAAGCTGAGCTGGTGCTAGAATGCTCTCTCTTCAGTTTTCCCCCCTCTCCCCTCCCCTATGTTTGTCTGGGGAGTCTCCAAGGCCAGCCAATGCCGGGAAGGATGGCCAGGCTCTTTTTCTGACTCCAAGCCCAGGTTTTGCTGCCTCTAAGCTCTAGCCCTGTTTTCAACTTTCCAGGTGGATTGAGGGTAGAGAGTTAGTTGAGGTTGAGAGAGGGGAGTCTGGTGACTGCCTAGGCTTGCTGAGGGCCATTTGGAATAACTGCCAAAGAACCCTTAACGAGTCCCCCAGGAAAAGCTTCCTTTATCATAAATCCAGGTCTTTTCTTATCCTGCCAAAGAAGGAATGCTCTCTGACAGTTGCTTGGCTCCTGGCCCAATCCATAGAGGTCTCTCTGAAAAGTTGTTCTGCAAGGTGTTCTCTGAACTGGGCCACCCAAAAGCTTGGCTATGAGTGCACTGTATCATCTCCAGGAATCAATCCCCACTAAGCAGAACAGGTTGTTGTGGCAGAAGACACCACCCCTCCCCTTAAGGAGCTTCCAAAAGAGGTTTGATGAGAGGAACAAATAGCCCTCTCGCTTCTATTTCATGTAGCACCATCCTCGCCTGTCTCCTTAGGGATGGTGCTTTTTTAGCTCCATTTTAGGTTAATGAAGATTCAACAACTCAACACAGGATTCCTAAAGGTGGATCTCAAAGGATAGCAAAGAAGGAACTCTGACTAGATCTCTGTCTCTGGGTATCTCTCTCTCCTGTTTTGTATTTCTTCCTTCTCTTTTTTCTTACCTTTCCTCTCTTTTTCCCTTCTCCTTACCTCCTCTTGAGGACCCCAGTGAATCAATAAGATAATGGTTGTGAAAAGACTTTGAGGGTTTTTTTTTTTGAGGAAAGTGCTGTATAAACACAATAATAAGGAATCATTATTATCGATCCATCTTCACACTAGTACCTTTCCTAAACATTCTTGCTGCTTAGCTGCCACAGCATTTCCTTTTTGGAAGAAGGTCTTGGGATTTCTGAAAATGTGGGGCAAGAGGAAGTCTGAGAGGGTGGGGGAGATGGCATTCTATCCTATTTGGCTCCTGCTGTCTGTTGTCAGCATCTAAAGATATCCATGGCCTCTGTCCTCCTCCCTGCCCCCTCATTTTACCTTCTGTGTGTGTATGTGTGTGTGTGGTCACTTTCCTTTCCTTGCCCTTGGCCCATCTCTTTTCACTTATGCTTCTTGCTCAGGGAAACATGACCCCTGTTATAAAAATAAAGGCCACAGTCTATGCTCTAGTTGCCACTCATGCCTGAGACCTTCTAGGGGTGCTCTTGATGATTCAGGGCCCTCTGTTCTCTAGAAGAAGTTTGAATTGGGGCTGCTGTATGCATGTTGGGTACTCTCAGATGGAATAATCATTTCTCCATGTTGGTTTAGTCCAACTTGACATTGCCCGGGCTAGAGGTCAGGAAAGAAGAAAGGCTGAATCTCTCTGGAGTATTAGGAGGGGGAAAGTTCAGAAG
Organism: Monodelphis domestica; assembly: GCF_027887165.1. NCBI lineage: Eukaryota > Metazoa > Chordata > Mammalia > Didelphimorphia > Didelphidae > Monodelphis > Monodelphis domestica. Next base: position 232,330,271 of record NC_077230.1, read on the forward strand.
GGCAAGTAGACACTGGGACAATACAATTAGCAGCTATTATTTTTGAGCGTAGGGTCTTTAGTAATAGGGTATGCTTATTTGACCTTTTTAATCTGGTGCTCTCCTAGTTGGGATCCTTGCAAAAGAATGACCCCTTGATAGCCAGAAAGGTCCATCCAGGTAGAGGGATATCGATTTCTGACCAGGGAAGACCACCTTTGGAGGAGGGATTTGGAAGAAGGGAGAAGTTATTTTCAGGAGAGTAGGAGGACTGGGAGGGAGTCCTGGGGGAGGCAAGGAGGTGAATGGGGAGGAAACAAAGTGGGAAGAGTAAGGGTACATTAGAAAAGGGGAGAAAGGAAATTGGAGTGGAGAGACAGTCAGAGAAACAGAAACACAGACACAAAGACAGAGCCAGACAGGCAAAGAGCCCGAGCTAGGGCTATCCTGCCGCATCAGGGCTGAAGTGTTGAGGACAGGAGATTACTAACCTGATTCCCAACCAAAGAACCTCTGGGTAACCTTTAGAAGAAGGGAATGATGGCTGGAGCCAGTATCAGGGGGAAAGAGTTCTGGTCTATCATAAGGGATTCTAAGGTGCTATGGTGAAGGAATTTCAAGTTTTAGATTCATAGCATGTAGAGTCAGAAGAGATTTTAGAAGTCCTCTGTCCCAATCCTCTCATGTGACATGTGGAAACTGAGGCACAGAGTGAACAAGGGTGTTGCTTAAGATGACAGCTACTAAGGAGAAGATGGAGAAAATGAACCCAGTTCATTTGACTCAAAACGTCAGGTCCTAGGCAGCATCCTGGAGACCTGAATTAAAATCCTGTCCCTGCTGCTGACTAGCAGTGTGACCTTGGGCTTCTTGGCTTCTCAGGATCTCAGTTTCTCATTTCTGTAAAAAGGGGGAGGGGAGGTGCATTAGAACATCTCTTGGGTTTCTTCCTACGGTTCTGATTGCTATGAACATTCCAGTGTTTGGCAGCTGACCAGGGTTCTGCTCTCCATCTATTGGTGCAGCTTGTGAGGTGGGAGGGGGTAGAAATAAGGCAATGGTGCAGAAGCTGCAGCCCAGACAGGAGAGACTAGGAGCCCTAACAATTGCTTCGGTCTAGAAGTCCCTGTTGCAGTTTGCGGCTGGCCCAGCCGCAACTCAGCGCCCCTACTAGGCTGCAGGAGCTGGAGGCTTCAGGAACGTGCAAAGTGGGGGAGAGCGTATCCCTTTGCCCCAGTGAGGGGCAGGGGGAGAGAAGTCTGCGACTTCCTCACTGCACAATTCTCCCGGGTCACCCCCTCCAAAAACCTGTCTGCCCCTTATATAACCCGCAGCACAGGCCGGGATAGCCGCAGCCAGTGGCCGGGGAACGGAGGGTTGGGCTGCCCACGTGCTGGCTGGCACTGCAGTGCAGGGCTGGAGCGTGTTCCCTGTTGGCCCCTCACCGCCGCTACACAGCCCCTTGTCTCCTTCATCGGGAATAGGGTGAGGGGGGTACCTTTCTCTTCTCCTTCTCCCTCCTAGGACGGCTAGCCATTAGTGCCAAGGCCGAGGAGGGTATCTAGAGAGAGGCTTCCAGGACATTTGAATTTGTGTCCTGGAGTCGCCAGCTCTGGACTGGCAGATTCCTTCCTTCTTTCTTTTTCTCTTCTTTTCTCTTCCTCCTCCTCCTCTTCCTCTTCCAGCAGCATCTCTCGCGGCAGGCTCCAGGGGGCAGAAGGAAGCTCCCTTTTCTTTTCCTACCTACTCGCTCCCCGCCCCCTCCTTTCCCCTCCCCTCCTCTCTCTTCCCCTCCCTTTCTCTTCGCTCTCCTCTTCTCCGCGCTAACTTTGCCGAGCCGGGCCCGTGCCGAGCTCCGGTGGCGGACTGCAGACAGAGGGCTGAGCGGGAGGCTCTGTCCCCACCCCACTCAAAATTTTTTCACTTCCCCCTCCCCCCGGCTCCAACCCCAGTCCCGGTCCCAGCTCCGCGCCGCAGCCCTCGCTTAACAGCACTCCTCCGAGAAGACAGGACGATGCCCGAGGCTGGGTACCAAGTCCCAGCCGCGGCGAGATGGTTGGGCAGCGGGCTTTTGGGTAAGGTCGCTGGCGTTTGATCTCTTCCAGTTTCCTCATCAGGAGAGGGTGGTGGCACTTCGGGTCAGGGCGGCTCGACGTGGGGTGGGTTTGGGGAGGGCGGCGGTCCAGCTATCTCCAAAGCAGGAGCGCAGGATGGAAGCAGTTTCTCTGACCACCTTGTTCCGACGCCTGCCTTCTCTGCGGTCCGTGCCAGGGCAGGACCCGCAAACCTCTCCCCCTTTCCCCCCTCCCACCCCTCAGGCTTTCCACTTCCCACCTCATTTCATTGCAGCTTGCACACATCTATAGCCTAGCGGCGGACTCTGAACCTAGGAGGTGATGGGAAGGGGCTTTGGAGTGAGCACCGCTGGACGCCAGATTTCCACTGTCTTTGCGCAATGGGAGGGCAGAGGAGGGAAGGGCGTGTGTGTGTGTGTGTGTGTGTGTGTGTGTGTGTGTGTGTGTGTTGGAATTCTTATCACATCGCCAGCGCTGCTGGCAACTTTGTTTTCAGTTTGGTCTGTTGGGCTCCTCTCTGCACCAGCAAGGGGCTCCTCAAATCCCCCCACTCCCATTCTTTACTCTGGGACCTACAGTCTCTGCTTTCTAACGGCATCGTGCTCACCCTCAGCTTGTTCTTGTCCACTCTTGGTATTCGAGGTGGGATTGGGAAATAGGGCTGGGGGTGGAGGATGGGTGGTGAAGTGTTTCCCCGGAGCACACTGGAAGAGCTTGTCCTCTCCAAAGAGAGTCCATTTAAGATTCTACTTTTTTTGGGGGGGGAGGGGGAGGTGAGATTCTAATAATGAGAACTGATAGGTAAGACCAGAGGAATAAGAGCAAACATTTATTGGTATCTCACTGTACACCTATGTGTGGCATTTTTATGGGGGGGGGTGTCAAACTTTGAGTGATTATGGAATGTTATTTGGACGGAACTTAATATTCTCATAAATCAGAACAGGGCTTCAGAGTAAGCTGAGGCCTTTGCCAACTGACAGGGCTCTTCCTGTTGAGCCAATTCCAATTCTATTGGGGTAGGTGTTGCATCTAAAAACATTGGAGGTGGAAGCCTCAAAGGAAAGCAACCAGGCTCTCTGCAGAGATCTCCTGTACCTAGACTTGAGACTGGCCCTGGCCTGGAGCTTCTTCTGAGAGAGTGGGGCTGATGTACTGTTTCCTTAGTTTGGCCCCACTGCCTTGGTTCCATTATGTTTTCCCTGGCTAAATGGAAGAAATCTGGGGTTTTTTCCTTTGCTTTCCCCTCTTTTCTTTAGGTACTTTGTTTCACAAGCAAGTATATCAGGGTGAGCCCAGGGTCCCCCTTCCACTGCAGGGAGCCAGAGCTGTTTTTGAGAGGGCCAGTCTAGGGGGAGAGTGTGCATTCTTTATCGTCATCATTGCCGTCTTTATCCTACATCAGCCTCAGCATGTTGTGGTGGATCAAATACTGGATTTGGCATCAGGAAAATGGGTTTGCTTCCTGGCTCTGATATTTAATAGCTGCAAGGCCACTTACCCTCTGGAGCCTCATTTCCCGAATCTGTAAAATGGAGAAATGATACTTATGATACCTACTTCTTAGTATTATTGAGAGGATAAGATGATATCATATAGAGAAACTTCTTTTAAATTACCACATAAACGTCATTTCTTATTATCGTTCTAGTGAAAAGAAGGAAACTCTCCCAAAGTATGACTGCTTCTCAGGGGAAGCAATGGCTGAGGCAACTATATAATTCATAACCTGAGTTCTAAAGGCAGTTCTGCTGCTGACAAGCTATGTCATGTCGAGCAAGTCACTTAAATTCTCTTTTTCCTCATCTCTAAAATCAGGGCATCAGATACAGATGACCTCATAGTTCCTGTCCAGTTCTTAAATTTTGTGTTGCTCGGGGCAAAGCAAAATGTATTCATTAAGTACCAGCTATTCTACTCCATTTCTGAGGCAATAGAATGAAAGTTCCTTGAGGGCAGGGACTGCTTTTGATTTTGTATTTTCAGCACCTAGCCTAGTGCCTGGCACATAGTAGGTGCATAGTAATTGTTTTTCAAATAGAATTGAGTGGAAGGAGAATCATAGCACCTTTGTTCCAGTAGCCTCCCAGAAGTGGTGACTTCCCCCTGAAGTGGCTTGACAGTGAAGATTCTAGCCTCGTCCATTCTTTCTCAAGCTTTTATTTCCATCTGAGAGTGTGTATGTGGGAGGGAAGGGACAGGGACCCTACAGAGGCATGCAGCTCTTCATCTTACAGAGGCAGAAACTGAGATTCAAGGACTTAAAATTAATTAACTTAAAATTACTGGCCTCACACTATAACAGAAAGAAAGAGGCATAACTCAGATTTGACTCCAGGACCTCTGACCCCAAACCATCATTTTATGGTATTGCCCAAGTATGTGGTGGAGCGGAGCAGAGAAAGAATTCCAGGCATAGGGGACAATCTGAGAAAATGTCTGGAAGTCAGAAGATGGGGTGTTGTGTGAGAAGAACAGCAAGGAGGCCAGAGTCACTGGTTTCAGTCTCATCCATTTAAGCAGACTGAAGAGGTTCAGCCACAGCAGAGTGTGGGAATTCATCATTGCATCCCCAACAGCATTACCCTATTCTTTAACATCCATGCTGTTTAGGGAACTTAAATGGACTAAGGTATTATAGGCTTTAAAACTTTAAGAGATCTTTGTCTAACCTCCTCATTTTACAGAGGCCCAAAGAAATGAAGTGACTTGTCCTAGGTCATACAGATCATAAGGGGATTTATAATATCAAATACTGAAGCTCAGTGGAGAATAATTACACTGATAATTTGAAGTACAGATGAAAAAGGGAAAATGTTGGTGCTCATGGGAGGCCGAAATGGTTATATTGTAGGGAACCAACAAGGGAATTGGTTATAACAGGCAGAAGGGTGTCTGAATCTTATCTGGACAAAGGTTTGGGCATAGGTAGATATAGGTGTGATTTCAAAGTCATAGAAAACATTTACAGTGTGATAGAAAGATGACCTTGCAGGATTGAACTATGACCCTGGGAGAGTTCTTTTTCAAATCAAGTCAATAATCATTTATTAAAAAAAAAAATTAAAACCCTTCCTTTCTGTCTTAATATCAATTCTAAGACAGAAGAGTGCTAAAGACTAGGCAAATAGGCATAAATAACTTGTCTAGGATTGCACAGCTAGGAAATATCTGAAATCAGATTTGAACCCAGGTCCTCCCGACTCCAGGCCTGGCACTCTCTCCACTGTGCCACCTAGCTGCCCCCAGTAATCATTTATTAAATACCTCTAGTGCCAGGCACTGTGCTAAACAGTGAGGATACAAGGAAAGGCAAAAAAGCAGTCCCTGTTGTCAAAGAGCTCACAGTCTAATTGGGGAGACAACAGGCAAGCAAACAGGTACAAACAAGATATATACAAGATAAATTGGAGGTAATCCACAGAGGGAAGGCCCTAAGATGAAGGAGGCCCCGGGAAAGGCTTCTTACAGCAGCTAAGATTTGAAGGAAGTCAGGGAAGCCAAAAGGTGGAGCGGAGGAGAGAAAGAATTCCAGGCATAGGGGACAATCTGAGAAAATGTCTGGAAGTCAGAAGATGGGGTGTTGTGTGAGAAGAACAGCAAGGAGGCCAGAGTCACTGGTTTCAGTCTCATCCATTTAAGCAGACTGAAGAGGTTCAGCCACAGCAGAGTGTGGGAATTCATGATAAAAGTGATTTTGAATTTACTTCAAAAAACACTTATTAAGCGCTGACTAGGTGCAGATCCCTGGGCTGGGAGAGAGAGAGAGAGAGACTTTACACATTCCCCTCCTTCGTGGTTATTCATCTAGTTAGAGGAATTTCACTCAGACACAGTCAACTCTAACATAAAATAACACATCATAAGTGCATTCGAGATGTCCAAAGTAAGATCTTTTCTGAGGACTGAGGAAGAAAGCTCCTTGAGAGGGAATTTGGGTTACTCATGAAAGAGGCACATTTTCTCCACGGTTTTAGAGAATCTAGAGGGAATTTTGAAGGTCAAGAAAAGACCTACCAGATCCTAGCTGATCATGGGGAGTGGAAGAGAGAAGGAACCCTTTTAAAAAATGATTACTTAAAAAAAATCACGTTGATTTCTGAATTCTGTCCCCCTGTCCCAGGGGACCACTTTCTGTCCTCCCTACCTTTTAACAGCCTGAGGAGAGGCTGTTTATAAGGAGATTCGATCCCCTTCTAAAATATGGTGCTAGTAGTCATCTGTCCTGCCCAACCCTCCTCAAGATTCTCTGGCTCTTTTTCCTTGATATATTTAATTGCTATGATCTGTGTTTAATTATCACTTGCAAGGGTGTTATGTTGAATAAACCCCTTTCCCTTGGTATGTACTTATAAAGGATGAGCTTAATGAGGAGCCAATTAGGGAGAAAGTGAGTACTTCAAGGAAGGAAAGAGAGAGGGCTGCATCAGGAGAATGGGAAGAAGGTCCCCCAGCTAGAAACTGGAATTATTGATGTTTTATTTCTATTTTATAGGAGATTTGGGGCTGGGAGGACAGAGCCCCAACATCCATTTGAGGGTCACAGTTCTTCTCACAACCAAGCATCCACCTATGCATTGGAGGTGATGAAGAAAGCTAATGATAGTTAGAGAATGTTAGCCTTGCCCATCTTGTAGCCAGGGGGAGGGAGATCCAGTTGTTTGCCAAGCTTTGTTACACAGTGAGGGTGTCTCAAGGCTTGTTTATATCTAGGTAAAGCCCGTGGGGGCAGGCAGGAAGCAGGCAGGTTGCCTAGGGAGAGGCAGCAGAAGCCTTTCCGTTGTCTCTGGGTCCATTGGGGCCTTCCTTGGCCTAGCCCTGCTTCCCGGTGCCCCAAAGGTCCCTTCCTTGGGAGGGTTCCTGTCCCACTGTCCTCAGGCCCATTTTCTGGCTTCCAGAGACACATTCTGATCCTGCTAAGGCCAAAGTATATTAACCTCTCTATTAAAATCAAATATTCCTGAAATGTCATGAGAGTTTATTTCTAAACCTGGAATGGGAGGGGGTGGACCCTTTCTCCCTCTGAACACTCAATGCCCATATCCTCACCCTAGGGTGATTCCTCTGGGACTCTGGAACCAATAGCTGGGATTCCATTTGGTTCCCTTGATGGGCAAAGAAGAATGGGCTGAACTTAGGACTCAAAGCTTTTCCAAGCTTCCTGTGTAATATTCCTTGCCTGATTTAGAGAAGATGGTGGTAGTGGTAACATCAATATGGACATTAATATTAAGTAATGGTAGATTGCAATCGTGTGATGCTTTCTTCCCCCACAGAGCAGTGGAAAAATGGAAAACATTTGCCTACCCTCAAGCCAAATCATGGTGTGTCCCTACAGGAATGATACACAGTTCTAATCTTTGAGAATAGAATGAGATAAGAGAAGCTGGAAACTCCAACCTGATAGTCTTAGACATGGATTCCCAGACCTACCTTTTTACCTTGGGAGCAATATTTTACTTGTGAGGCCCAAACCCATTTCTTTTTCTTTTCTTTATTTTTTTTCTTAATCCTCACCTTCTGTTATAGAATTGATATTAAATATCCATTCCAAGGCAGAAAGGCAGGATAAGGGCCAGGCAATTGGACTTAAGTGACTTGCCCAGGGTCACACAGGTTGGAAGAGTCTGAGGACAAATTTGAACCCATGTCCTCCCATCTCCAAGCCTGGTGCTCTATCTACTGAACCACCTAGTTGTACCTCCCCCTTCCCCTCCCTTCTTGCCACCTAGCTGCTCCAGCCCAAATCCTTTCTTGCCAGGGTTCCACAACCTCCTGATCAAACAACTACAACTTTTCCCAGAGTTTTTTAAATGTCTAGGAGAAACGTTCCTCTTTCCCCTACTTGAGACTAGACTCGGTTCCATTAGGGACAGAAAAAGCTACTGCATACCATGTATGTGCCATGCCATGCTATACTGCGTCTGCCATGTCTTTGTGGACTGAAAGGACCATAGATTGAGAACTAGAAGGGACCTCAGAGATCCTCTAATTCAGATCCCTTACTTTATACCTGCAGAGGCTGAGGCCCAGAGAGATTAGGTGATTTATCCAAAGTCTCATAACCAGTAAGTGGCAGAACCAGAATTTGAACCCAGATCTACTGACTTGAAATCCAGTTCTCTTTCCTGTCATAGCATTTTACTACACTAAAGGTGAGGCAAAAGTATAACTGGACAGAAGAAAAATATGACGAAGCAAAGTAAGCTTAGATTCTCTATAGACATTCTCTCTTACTTGAGAAATCAATGAAATCTGGTCCATATTAAAATCACTTCCCCCTGCCCTTTTTGGGGTGCTTCTGCTCATTAACCATCAAATAGCTTGGGGGTTCTCACCTTTTCTTACTTTCTGGAGTTCAACAGTGTCATCCCTTTTGATGGTGGGCTGGGTTATGTTTTAGACCTGGGGCATTTAGTCTTTAGTTTTTGGTTTCTCTATTCCCTAAGAGATTCTGGAAATCAGCAAATCACTGCTGAGTCTACTAGAATAATCCCTGATCTGGTACCTAGTCATGATTCATTTTCTTCACTGGAGGCACAGAGAAAAGGCAATAAAATAATCAAGGTATGGGGGCTATTCAATGATAACAGACTAGACAACGGTCCAAAAAATTGAGACAAACATATATTGAGGGCTACTAAGTTCTGGACACGGAGGATGGAAAGACAAAAATGAAGTGGTCTCTCTTTTCAAAGAGCTTATATTCATTCTTTTTGGGGGAAGGAGAATTACAACATGCATTGCAAGAAAATACATGCAAAGTAATTACAAAAATAACTTTACTTTATTTTAAATGAATTACACATTTTTTGAGTTACTAATTATTTCCCTTCCTTTAACCCCTTCCCCACCTATTGAGAAGAGAAGCAATATGATATTAATTATGCATGTGAAGTCATGCAAAATATATTTCCATATTAGCCATGTTGCAAGAAAAATAAAATGGAAAAAAGTGTGCTTCAATCTTCATGTGGAATTCATCTGTTATCTTTCTAGAGGGGATGGCATTTTTCATCACAAGTCATTTGGAATCATCTTCCATCATTGTTTTATTCAGGGTAGTCAAGTCTTTCACACTTGATCATTGCTACAAGGTAATTTTGAGAGGGAAACAGTGATAAATAATGGGGAAGGAGGGAATCAGGAAAGGCCTGCTGGAGGAGATTTGTACTTAAGTTGTACTTTGCAAAAGCAAAGGAAAGAGATGGGATTAAGGAGAGAGTGCATTCTGGACATGGGCAAAAACTTGTGCAAAGGTATGGAGATGAGGGATGAATAATTCTCTATAGGGATGGAAAGTATGACTAGGATGAACCATTAATTATCTACCATATCCTAGAAAACCTGAACCATAGAAACTGAGAGTTGGAAGGAACTTCAGAGGTTATCTGGTCCCAGCCCATTCTTCTGATAAACCCTAGCAGCCATCCAATCTTTGCTTAAAGACTTTCAGTTCTAAGAAGCTTACTCACTCCCCCCTGGGAGCAGCATCCTAATCTACTTTTGGACTACTCTCATTGTTAGGAAGTTTTCTTTACCTCATGCCTAAACCTGTCTTGGAGGCAGAGAGGTAGCTCAGTGGATAGACCCTGGGCCAGTCACTTAACTGTTTTCCTTCATCCCCTGGAGAAGAAAATGGCAAAACACTTCAGTATCTTTGCCAAGAAAACTCCTTGAACAGTATCTTCTGTGGAGTCATGAAGTGTCAGGATGTGACTCAACAACAAACCTACCTATTCCTTACTTCCATCCAATGTTTTTACTTCTTTTTGTGGCTAAGCACCTTTTTTTTGATCCCTTACCTTGTGTCTTAGAATCAGTACTGTGTATTGGTTCCCAGGCAAAAGAGTGGTAAGGGCTAGACAATGGGGGTCAATTGACTTGCCCAGGGTCACACAGCTGGGAAGTGTCTGAGGCCAGATTTGAACCCAGGACCTCCCATCCCTAGGCCTGGCTCTCAATCCACTGAGCTACCCAGCTGCCCCCCAAAAGAGGTGGTCTTGATTATGCCAACATGCCTTTTCCTCCCCACCACAATACTGGGTCCCCATACTTCCCAATATGGTGGCTAGAGATTGCTGACTTCATCTAATCTCTCTAGTGGATCAGTGTCTACCCAGCCTTTAATCCTTTCCTCCTTTAAGATCTATACAAAAGAAGGGAGGTCCCAACCCAGACTTGGCCTGGAGGAGAAACTGTTTTATTCTGACGTTAAAATCAAACTATTCTTGGAGAGGGTGGGGTAGGGGGCTAAAAGGAAAATTATTTCACAATTCAATATTAATTTTCTACTAGTGACTTGTCCAGGATTGCACAGCTAGTAAGTGCCTGAAGCCAGATTTGAACTCAGGAAGATGAATCTTCCTGACTTCAAGTTCAGCAGTCTATCCACTTTGACACCTAGCTGTCATCAGGGTCATGGTGCCAGTCTGTGATGGTGAACCTTTTAGAGATGATGTGCCCAAACTGCATCCTCAAGCTGCTTATGGGTCTCCCCTCCCCCCATTATTCTAGACAGGGGAGGGAGGAAGTGCTTCCATTGTGATGCTGAGCAGAGAGGTAGGACAAGTAAAAAATGCCCTCAGGTGCTGTGGAGACAGGGAACAGAGCAGCAGGGAGGCATGTTTGCCATGGGTTTGCCAACACAGGTGCCAGTGTACGTCTGAGGCAGGACTTGAATTCAGGCCTTTCTGACTTCCACTATTCTATCCACTATTCCATATGACCTCTTCTTTTTGTCCAGGATAAATACTTTCACTTCCTTTAGTTCCTTTCAGTTGATTGCCAGAAATAATTTTTAAAAAATTAATTTAACATTATTCTAAATCACTGACAGTCTCCTTATGCCCTCATACATATCTCCCACACAAGACATTTGAAAGAGCATTTAAAGGAATCTTGAACAAGGAAAAATGACACATTACAGGGTTCACATTCTGCTTTATCATTCTTAGACAACAATATCTGCTTAAACGTTGTTCAGAATACCCTTGTGAGTCTCTAAAATCACTGAGTCCCTTTTTGACGACTATCCTCAGGGGCTCATCTCTCCTAGCTGATGACAGGTGACCAGAAATAATCAAAAAGTCTGCCTCCCTCAATTCAATACCTTAATCCCTTCAGGAAATGGGGAAAAAAAGAGTATTGGTTTTAGATGGGTCATAACTCTAATCCCTTTGGGGGATGGGGAAAGGCCAAATGACTGTAAGTAGATAGGAGTTATTTCTAGTTCTAAATTTGGTCACCAACCTTAATCCAATATCAGGAGCCTTAGCTTTGTTCTTGACCTTTTACACACTTTCCAAAGAGATAAGGGATAGGCTCAGGAAGAGAGGAAGAAAGGAGGGATGAAAGGAAAGAAAAAAGAAGGGAAGAATGAAGGGAAAGAGGGAAAGAGAAAAAAAAGAAAGGATGAAAGAGAAAGAAGGAAGGAGTGGAGAAAGGAAGAAAGGAATGGGGGAAAGAAAGATGAAAGGAAGGAAGGCAAGAAGACAGGATTAAAGTAAAGAGAAGGGAGGAGAAAAGGATTGAAAGAAGAGAAAGCTGAAAGGAGGGAAAGAAGGATAGAAGACAAGGAGAAAGTAAATAAAGAAGGAAGGAGGGAAGAAATGACATAAGGAAGGAGGGAAGAAAGGAGAGGAGTGGAGGAAGAATGGGAGGAGGAAGGGAAAGAAGGAAGGAAGAAAAGGGAGAAAGGGAAGAAAGGAAGGTGGGAGGAAGGAAGGAAAGAGGCAAGCATTTATTAAAAGGTTATTATGTGTCAAGTACTGTGCTAAACTCTGGGAATGGGAATGCAAGCAAAAAAAAAATAGCACTGGCTTTCAAGGAACTTACATTCTAACCGGGGGAAGCCAGATATAAGTGGGTGGGTTGGTTGATTTTGAAGTCTACAAGCCAGAAACAGGACTTAAGGACACTCTGGGATGCTCCAAAAAAATAGAGGTTTTTAGGAAGAAATCACCATTGGGAGAGTGGCATGAGCCTTACAACAGGATATTCCAGATTGAGAAAGTTCCAGGGTGTAATTGGATGTCTTAGAGTAGTACATTCTTTCCTTAGAAATTTTATTAGGTACTGATGAAGTTTCCTGCCTTCAAATTAGTCCAAAAGTTTTAGGATAATCTTAAAATATTTTCTTAATATTCTTAAGAGAAGAATCAGAGGGCTTTGTCTGGTTCCAAGACAGAGGCAGATCTTGGATCTAGGTCTTCCTGACTTGAAGACCTTATTGATTCCGCATAATCAATACTTTTCCTAAAATATAGATCCCAGAACAGAAAACAATACTCCATATGTAGTTTGACCAGGACAGAGGAGAGTGGGATTATCATCTCTCTAGTGGAGGCACTATGGGTCTTTTAATTCATCACATTAAGGTTGGTTTTTTTGTCATTGTTTTTGTTTTTTTTTGCCTACAGTATCATGCTGTTGACTCATATGGAGCTTGCAATCCACTAAAATCTCAGATCTTTACAGGCAAATTACTGTCTAGCCATATTTACCCTCTCTTATACTTGTAGATTAAAAAAAAATAAAATTAATTTAGTCAAATTTTCAAATTCCTTATTTAACAATCTACAATTATTCCTTTAATTCCCCCCTTACTGGGTTTGACCCAATGTTCTAGTCTGTCAAGAAATTCTTGTATTCTTACTCCACCATATAATATGTTAACAATCCCTCTCACCTTTAGATCAGTGGAAAATTTGATAAGCCTGCTATCGATGCCTTATCCCAGACTTTGGTAAAATTGCTAACACAGGGTTAGGGTCAGATCCCCATTTCCAGGTCTGTGATGCAGCATTCATGACTGCTATTTGTGTCTAGCCATTTACCCAGTTCTGAAATCACTTAGCTATAATATTGAAAAACCACCATAGCTACATTTTGTTCACATGAATAGCATGACTTTGTCAAAGGCTTTGTTAAAATCTAAGTAAATTCTCTACAACATTCTCCTGACCTAGCAGTCTAGTAGTCTTACCAAAAAAAGAACAGAGGTTATTGTGGAAGCCATGTTCTTTGGGATGATGATTTCCTTTTCTAGATGTTTACCAGACATTCCTTTAATAATACATTTTAGAATTCTGCTAATTTTGGCGTTACATCCTTAATCCTTTGAGGTCTGTGACAACAAGGCTTACTCAGTCAATTAATTAGCCTTTATTAAGTGCATACTCTGTACCAAGCACTGTTGCAGGTGCTGCAAAAACTGAAACAGTGCCTGCCCTTAAGGAGCTTACATTCTTTTTTTTTAAACCCTTACTTTCTGACTTAGAATCAATACTGTATATTGGTTCCAAAGTAGAAGTGCATTCAGGGCTAGGCAATGGGGGTTAAGTGACTTGCCCAGGGTATAAGAGATAGGAAGTGTCTGAGGACAGATTTGAACCCAGGACCTCCTTTTTTCCAGCCTCTCTATGCACTGAGTTACCTAGATGCCCCCAATTTGCTCACATTCTATCTGAAGAGACAATATGTATACATATAAACTTATACTATATACATGCATAGCCATATACATACATATCTGTCTGTCTATCTATCTATCTGTCTATCTATCTATCTATCTATCTATCTATCTATCTGTCTGTCTGTCTGTCTGTCTGTCTCTGTCTGTCTGTCTCTGTCTGTCTGTCTGTCTGTCTATCTATCTATCTATCTATCTATCTATCTATCTATCTATCTATCTATCCATCCATCCATCCATCCATCTTTCTCTCTTGTTCTGTCTCTGTCTCTCTCTGTCTGTCTATCAGGGGATCAGGAAAGGTACCATACAGGAGACTGAAGTATGGGAGCTTTGAATAAGTCTGAGAGTCAAAGATGATGAGGAAGTGCATTCTAGGTATGGAGAACATCAAATACAACAACGAGCTAAAATGTCAGGTGGCTGAAATGTTTCTTTTCTCTAGTGTGTTATCTAGTGTTAAAGAGTATCTAGTCTTTGGTTGTATGGACTCTAAGCTGAATGCAGTGTGCTTTCATTTTCATAGAGATAGAGAATTAGAGTTGTTTAGTCTCGTGTCTTCATTTTATAGATGAGGAAATGGAGGCAGAGAGAAGTTAAAAGATTTGCCCAAGGGTATCCAGATAGTAGACTGCAGATCTTTTCTCTTATTTTTTTGCCTCAAGTATGCCTATGAGTTAAAAGAGGGAATTGTCATTATACCCATTTTTGTGGATGAGGAAACCAGACCAGGACACTTGATGTCAGGGTCAACCAGGTACATAGATGGTAGCAGGATGAGAAGTAGACCCCAGGTGTCTCCATGGAAAAAACTCAATGCTCTTTTGCACAAGGCTAAAGTTCTTTCTGCTAATCACAACTCCTTAAGGCCCTCACTTTGTGAAACTTTAATTCACATTTACTAGTCTATCTGGTTAGCTGGACTTAAGATGTTGAGAAATAATGATTGGGGAGGCAGAACCCTTAAGATTTTCTCTCCTCATATTTTACATATTGTTTGCCTAGACCTCTCCTATATACTTAATCTCACTTTTCCTTGCTTGTATTAATTATGTGAATACTTCTCATTTCATAATATGGTCATTCAATAAACATTTATTTTTTATTTATTAAAAAAACCCTCTTATCTTCCATCTTAGAATCAATATTGTGTATTGGTTCCAAGGCAGAAGAGTGGTAAAGGCTAGGCAATGGGAGTTAAATGACTTGCCCAGGGTCACACAGCTAAGAAGTGTCTGAGCCCAGATTTGAACCTAGGACCTCCCATCTCTAGACCGGGCTCTCAATCCACTGAGCCACCCAGCTGTCCTCTCAATAAACATGTATTAAGCACCTACTATATTCCAGGATGAGGATATAAAAAAAGAGGCAAAAATTAGTCCTTGATCTTCAGGGAGCTCACAATCTAACAGATCAGAGTTTTAGAGCTGGAAGGGACCATAGAGGTCATCTGATTTTAAAGATGAGGAAACCCAGCTTCAGAGAGATGAAATAATTTTTTCCAAGGTCATTCTGCTAAGGAGAAGAGTGGAGCATGAATCTAAGTCCTCTGATTCTTCAATCCAGAAAATTTGTCCACTACACTGTGCTAGCTCCCAGAATTGGATCACAAGCATCTGGCCAGCAGTGCCTATTTCACATCTACCTCTGTATCCCCAATATCTCACACAGTGTATGACACAGAGTAGGCCTGTAATAAAGGTTGAATTTATTGAAGAGGTTCATCTACTGGTCCTCAGAGAAGATTCTGCCTGAAGGGACATGGGAAGGACAGTCTAGGTTCCTGCTTTTGTCCCCCCAGGGTTGTTACTTGGCCTTTCATATCCTAGGAATTTTCTGTCATTTAGAAGCATCTCTCAGCCTGTCCCTTTCCTCCTCCAGGCTATGGTGGAAAACCGAAATGATTGGTTCTGGAAACCCCAAATGTATTACAGATAAGTCATCCACCTAAATGCACAGTACTCAGGCAGCAATATGCGTTCTTCTGCATTGAGACTCAAAGAAATTGCTTCCTCATCTTTAAAGAGATAGTGTAGACTCTGGTGCAGTCAGTCACTTCCAATCCCATTTCCCCCCCAATCTCACTTTTTTCCCTACTCCCACTCGCCCCCCTCAAGTGGCCTCATTTGACTGTGGGAAAGGAAATCTGGCCTCAGAGCTGAGCACCTCTTCTTTTCCAAGGGGATCCCCACAGCTCTTGGGTGTTCACCTGCACCAGCTGGAACAGGTCTTCTCTCTAGGGATGTTGCCATTATGGATTCTGCCCCATCTTGACTCCTCTAACTTTGGGTCAGGTGGATGGTGGGAGAGAATGAAAGCCTCTGGTGGGAAGAGCTGCCATTAGAAAGTCATTTGTTAGCCGCAACTTTGGGCTGTCTGGAAACAGAAGCCGGAGAAAGGAGTACTGTGAATCTTTGCCAAAAATGCGTCTGGCTTTTCTCTCATCTCAGATCTGTTCTCCGGTCTCTTTGAGAGCAGAGGTGAAAGGAAGCTCCAGCCGGAATCTGTTGGATTTTAAAATTGCAACAAGTTTAGCTAATAAGAAAGGATACTAGACCAAAAGTGGTACCCTGGACAGAACCCTGATCAAGAACCTGGATCTACTATTAAAAAGCCGGGAGGTATGGGGCATTTCACTTCTCTGGAGGGGGGCACAGTGTCTAGTTCTGTCCAGGATGACTCATGCACTAACATTCTGTGATGAAGACAAACCCATCCGGACACAAAGCAGATTTCTGCTGGGCAGTGGTTATCTTCCTCACCTGTGGTTACCCAAAAAGTATTTAAGAGCATTAATCTAAAACTAGAAGACACCTTAGGAAACAGCCTAGGGTCGCCTAGACTAGAGTAGTGATTTGTCCAAGGGCACAAAGGCATAATGGCCCAACCGGGATGGTAAAAGCAGAAATAAGCCCTTGGCTTTGGAGATCCAGACCCTGGGTGTTTATATGCTGCCTCTGTTCTTTACTGTCTGTGTGACCTTTGGCAAATCAGCTAGTCTTTTGGGGACCTTAGTTTCCTCATCTGAAAAGTGAGGGGGCTAGAGGAGATTGCTTTTAAGGGGAGTTCCAGCTTTAAATCCATGCTTCCCCAGAAGCCAGTTCTGATGGTTCCATATCTTGTTCTGGCTCCCTCAGTTAGCTGCTCACTTTTATTGAACATCTAAGTGACCTTGGGAAAATCACTTAACCATCTGGGGCCTCACTTTCCTCATTTGTAAACTGAGGGTGGTTGGATAGGACGGCTTTCATTCCCCTCTGACCTAGATGTTCAACATCACATTCTTTTTCTTCTTCACTTCCTTTCTCTTCTCCTCCTCTGTTTACTTCTTTGGACTGGGAAAGAGGAAACAGCAAAGCAGATTCAGGATAGCTATGAGCACGAATGGGAAAATGTGGATTGTTCAGTCCTGGGGTTGCCTTGTTTAGGGACTTAAAACTCGGAGCAAAATCAGGAGAGACCCCAAAATGGCAGAGTGAGGAGGGGCAAAATCGAAAGTTAGGTGACTGGGAAAATCTCTGTGCAGGATGTCAGTGGCTCAAGATTTGCGATCAATTCCTAGCTTCGGGAGCTCTTTCAGGGGAAGGTCGGGGTGTTCCCGGAGCAGAAGCATTTGTTGGGGGGGATTTCTGCATATCGCTCTAGGACCTTGCCTCTCTGACTCCCGGGAGAGGAACTGTTTGTTCACAGCCATGCTGTTGCTCTAAGCCTCTGGGAAATAGTAAAGTAGGCGTAAAGACTCTCCGAACTTCTCCACCCCCATAATGCGATCTCTGTGGCCTTCCCACGAGCGGCGCAGAGACGCACATGGGATTGGATCTAATGGAAGAATCCAGGTCCCCGGACTCTTCTCGGCAGGCCCAGGGCTTCAGCAGCAAATGTTTTTTTTTTTTTTGCCAGGATTAAGGAGGGTGGGAAGCTAGGCGCTCCGATCTCAGGGAGTCCCGGCCGGCTGCCCCGGATCCTGGGGCATAAAAGGGTAGAAAAAACGCCTTGGTTCTATAGACAGAGGGTCAGGATTTGAAGTCACAACCTAGGCTTAAATCGTGGCCCCGCTTTCCTCCTTGCTGCGGGTCTCTGGACGAGTCACTCTCCTCTTTGCCGGGAGAGGGGGGAGTCAGCTTGTTCATTTGCAAAATGAGGGAGTTGGGCCAGATGGCTTTGGGGAATCCTTCCAGCTTGAAGTCCAGGGAACCGTTAAAAAGGGGCGGGGGCAGCTAATCGGAGGGAGGGTTTGTCCCGCCTCGAAAAGGGAATTCCAGGGGAAGGGCGACTTAAATGTCACGGGGAGGGCCTGCGGCCCGGGCCGGAGGGGGAGGGCGGCCGCCCGCCCGCCAGCCAGCCGAGAGCGTCTCTGCTGCAGGAGTCAGGCGAGGACAGCCGCCTCCACCTCCCCAGCCCCATGCAGGGTTTCACTGAATCAGCGCCGCCAGCGCGGGAGGGATTGCGCTGACTTGATCAATCCCTTCCCGAGGCTGGCAGGCGGCCAGCATCTCCCAGAGCTCGATGCGGCACTCAAGTAACCGCCCGGGGATTCCGGGGCAAACCCTGGGAGGGAAAGGGTAGCCCCTGGTGCTGGGGGACTGCTGGCCCGCCCTCAGGGGATCCGAGCCAGGGCCACTTCGGGACTCCGCCCCAACGGCCTGGGGGAGGGGAGAGAATCTGAGGCGCCGGCAGCCTCGGGAGGTTGGGGTGAGTCTGGGAAGCCAAGTCGACATAAAGGTTAGGAGAAGTGCGTCCCTGATTTGCCTTCCATCCTCGGAGGATGCGCTTCCCCACCTCCCCCCATCCCTCCACCCCCCCCACTGTTTTAGTCCTGTTGTCTTCCCCTGCTTCTTCCTTGCTGCTTTCCCTTTCTTTCTCTTTCTCCTAGAAACTCTATTTCCCCTCCCCCTTTTCTGCTTTCTCACGCTCCTGGCTTCCTCTGTTTGTAGTGGAAAGAACTTGAAACCACAGGACCCGAGTTCAAAGGATGAAAAGCTCGGATAACTTGCTACCTGCGTGACCTTGGGCGGGTCACCTACCTTCCCTGGGTTTTAGTTTTCTCATCTGTAAAAAAAAAAGGGGGGGGGGAGCGAGGTACCAGACTAGAAGAACACTTTTAAAGCAATCTTGTAGACCCAGAGACATTTTTTAAGGAAAAGTAATATTAAAATTTGCTTTTACACGTGATTAAAAAAAAAACAAAATAGTAACAACAAAAAGAGCTAGAAAAAGGTACCTATGACCAAGGTTGGAGCCTCAGTTCTTTGTGATCTTGGGGAGGTCACTTTAGGACCTCAGTTTTCCCATCTATAAAATAGAGGTAATAATACATACATGACCTAACTAGAACAAAATGAGAAAATGTGTGTCAGTCTTGTTTTTAACATAAGCTGATCTCCTTAGCTATTTTCCTGGTGGTGTGGGAGATAGAGGTTTGGACCTGGATTAGAACCGTCTGTGGTTCAAATACTGCCTCAGACACTTACTAGCTGTGTGATGGGTGCTATTGTTATCATACTCACTTTATAGATGAGGAAAGTGAGGCAGACAGAGGTTATGGTGGTTTGCCCAGGGTCACTTGGATAAGTGTTTGAGGCTGGATGTGAACCTGAGTCGATTAATCTTCCTGAGTTCTAAGTCTAGTGCTCGATATATCTGCTATGCCACCAATCTGCCTTCTGGCATTCCATTCTTCTGTCTCTAAAAGCAGAAGAGCTCATTCCCATAATGCCAAGCCCCTGGGGTTCAGCATCTACCCTGTGGAGCAGTAAAAGCTACTGAACTTGGAATCAAGAGAGATTGGGTGCCAGTCTTGCCTCCAGGATGCTTGGGAGATGCATGACTAAGGAGAAGTCATTTAGCTTCCCTGAGACTCAATTTCTTCATATATAAAGTGGGGAGAATAAGTGCAGTTACCTACTTCAAAGGATTGTTAAAGATCAGACAAGATAATATTTTGAACTAGTTTTGAAACCCTTCGAGCCATTACTATTGACAGCAACATTTCCCTGGTGCCTGTTCCTTTCATTCAATGAAAGGAATATAACTTGTATGGATCCCTCCACAACTCTTATAGGCAGATGCTCATTTTAATTCATAGCATTTATGCTTTAAGTTTTGCAAAGTGCTTTAAGGTTTGCAAAGCATTTTACAAATATTATCTCGTTTTGTCTTCACAACAGCCTTGGGAGATAGGCTGTTATTATCCTCATTTTACAGATGGGCAAACCGAAGTTAAATGACTTGTTTAGTGTCTGAGATTGGATTCAAACTAACTCCAGGCCTAGTGCTCACTCCTTGTGCCTCCAACCTGTCACTATAAAGTACTTACCATGTGCAGAGCCTTGTGCTAAGGGCTGGGGTAGGGATAGATTCAAAGGTGAAAAATAGCACTCCTCTTGACTTTATGAATCTGGTAATTCATTGAGGAGGAGAAGTTGTTGTTTAGTTGTTTATCAGTCATGTCTGATTCTTTATAACCCCATTTGGGATTTGGCAAACATACTGGAGTAATTTGTCATTTCCTTCTCTAACTCATTTTACAAGTGAGGAAACTGAGGCAGAGTTAAGTGACTTTCCCAGGGTCATACCACTAGGAAGTGTTTGAGGCTGGATTTGAATTCAAGATGAGTCTCCCTAACCCTGGGCTTGGGGTTCTATCCACTGTACCACTTAGCTGCTCCAAGGAGAAGATACATGCACAAATAAATATGAGAAGGGCACAGGAGCAACACCGAGTGCTATGAGAAATTTGAGAACGCCAAGATCACTTTTAGCTGAGAGGATTAGGCAAGGTTTTAAGGAGAAGGCAGTATATGAGCTGAAGGAAGGAAGAGAAATATCATACAACTTCCTTAATATAGAAGGAGCTGGGAAAGATCCAGGCCCTGGGCTTTGTGGCTCTCTCCATTAGCCCCCTGTCCTTCCTCAGAGATCTTGGCCTTTGGCTCCAGAGAATAGTTTTTGCTAATTTCTAGTGACTTCCATGCATATGGGCTCTCACCTAGAGATCTGAATCCTCTTGGGTCATAGGCTTAAGGACCTGAAAGGACCTTAGAGATCATCTGGGCTTGGAGTCCTTAACTTTTTTTTTTTTTGTCACAGATCTCTTTGGCAGTTTGGTGAAGCCTAAAACTCCATCTGAATGCACAAAATAAAACATAGGATGACCAAGGAAACCAAAGGTTAACGAAAACAAAGATATCATCTCTCCCCCCCCCCCCATCCAAGTTCACTATTCCTTTGAACATAGGAGTCTCTGGCTCTCAAGTAAAACCCCATATCTAGTCAACATCAACATTTTATAGATGAGGGGAAGTGACTTGCCCAAGGTCACTCATCAGGATTTGAACCCAGGTCCTCTGGCTCCAAATCCAGTATACTTTTCATAATACAGTTTTTTCATTAGGTAGAACAGTTACAGTGTTACAAGGAAGGGAAGATGAGGACCCAAATTAGAGTGGTAGCTTTTGAGTGTAAAACAAATGTATAGATATCTAAATTTCCACACCATTTGGGGCCAATGTTCTTAATCTTTTTTTTTTTAATGTTATGAGCCCCTTTAGTAGTCTGGTGAAATCTATGAACTCCTTCCCAGGGGAAAAAAGTCCTAGTGTATAAAATAAAACCCACTGGATTACAAAGGAAAAGAAAGGTTAGTGAAAATAATGATTATTACTGTGGGTCTGAGGTGGGATGAGAGATGAATGGGTTTGGGATCAGGAGGTCAGCACAAGGCTTGAATGGTGTGCATCATGGCAAAGTTTATTTAATCACAGCTAGTATTTTATAGGGCAATGTTACATAAGCTAAAGGATTAGGTAATCTTTTTGCATAGATGATGGTTAGTAATGATTTACAATCTTAGTACAATGACTTATTTTATCTCCTTGAATCTAGACAGAGTTTTCTATAGACTGAAAAATCAATATGTCAGGTGTATCCATCTAACACAGATTCTCATAGAATCCCTGTATCAGTAGTTTCTTGGAAGGATATGAAGTTTCTACAAAGTACAGCAGGGAGGGGTTAGTAACCTCAGGTGGGTGAGATCCGGGGACTACGTGCTGGATTCCAGCTAGGCTATGCCTTTGATTTTACTGGGGTCCACTCTCACTACTGGGGACTACTTTGACCTAAGACAAAATTCTTGAAAAAAATTCACAGGACTCAGCATTTCATTAGCTATAGGGAGGTAGGAGAAAGGACTTGAGAAAGAAGTGGGAGAGGAACAACTTCATTTTTCTAATTTATTTTTAGAAATTTCTTCTATGTGCCAAGCATTGTACCAAGTGCTTTACAAATATCAACTTATTTAATCACTCTGTGACATAGATGCTATTATTATTCCCATTTTACAGGTGAGGAAATTGAGGTAGTTGGCATTGACTTACCCAGGACCATTCAGTGTTTGCAGCAGAATTTGAGCTAAGACCTTCCAAATAATGATAATGATGATAGCATTAATAACGTGCTTACCAAGTGCAATGTTCTAAGTACTTTATAATTATTATCTCATTTGATCCCCATAACAATCCTGGGAGGGGGTAGGTGCTATTATTGGCCCCATTTTACAGAGGAGGAAACTAAGGCAAAGAAGTTAAGTGATTTGTCCAGGGTCACATCTAATAAGTGTCTGTGATGATCTGAACTCAGGTTTTCCCAGCTCCAGACCCAGCACTCTCCTTTATTTGTACCCGGCTGACTGGGAATGTGGTGATGCTGCTAACAGAAATATATTGTAAAGAAGGGAAGGGAAGCTGGGAGGAAGATGAGCAGTTCCGTTTTGGATATACTGAGTTTGAGGTGTCTCTGGAATAGCCTAGAAAAATGCCTCCTAGGTGGCGTGGGACTGTAGTGAAAAAGAGACATTGAAGCTGAATATAGATTTGGGTGTCATCTAAATTGGGGTGATGATTGAAACTATGGAAGTGAATGATATCACTCTGGGAAAGGGTGTAGAGATAGACTTGAAAATGGGCAACAACTCCCACATTTAGGGAATTGAAGGAGGAAGATGAATCAGGGAATGTGAGGAGATAAAGGAACAATTGTGTGATACAGGAGAAAACTCATCTGCCTTCACCTTTTTTCTCTTTCCCTGCTTTTAGATTAGGGATGTGAATATTCGTTTATTTATTTAAATGGTTTTTAAAAAATATTTCCCATGTTTACAGGATTCATTTTCTTTCCCTCTCCTGGATCCAATAAGCACTTCCACTGGGTTACACTTATACCTATTGCTGTATTATTCATTTTTACAATGGAGCGATCTTTTAAAACCAAACCTCCCAGTCATAGATCCATATAAACAAATGGGCAGCACTTTGGAGAGCAGCCGCCCCTTGACTCCCAGCACCTCTGGGCTGCCCTATCCCAACAGTCTCTCTGATACCTCACTGAAGGCTTCGTTTATTCGGGTTGGGGCGACCTCTGGTGGCCACTCAGAAGTTCAGGGGTTTTTGCCTTTACGGATCAATTCAGACCACTGGGTCTAAAATCCAAAAGGAGAATAAGACTTAGTTACTAAGATAATTTTTTCTTAAACCCTTAACTTTTGGACTCAGTAACAGCCCTAAGACTGAGGGGCAAGGGTGAGGCAAACAGTTAAATGACTTACCCAGGGTCACAGAGCTGGGAAGTATCTGAGGTCCCATTTGAACCCAGGACCTCCCAAATCCAGGCCTGGAGCTCTCTCCACTATATCACCTAGTTGCCCTAGACAAGTCTTCATTGGAAGACAAACATTTTGGACTATTTTCTTGTCCTTTTTTTAAAAACCCTTATCTTACATCTTAGACTCAATACTGGGTATTGGTTCCAAGGCAGAAGAGTGGTAAGGGCTAGGCCATGCGGGTTAAGTGACTTGCCCAGGGTCCCACAGCTAGGAAGTATCTAAGGCCACATTTGAACCCAGGACCTCCCATCTCTGGGCCTGGCTCTCCATCCACTGAGCTACCCAGCTGCCCCTGGAAAGGATCTTAGCAGCCACAGAGGGCAACATCCTGCATGACTCCTCTAAATAGCCTCAACAACTCTCGGGACACAAAATTAACCGCCTCATGAGAAGAAGCCAGTTCATTCTGAATTATCAGAAAGTCATGCATCAGAAGCATTGTGAGGTGGCCTTTGGGTCAAAAGACACAGGTTCAAATTCCGGCTCTGTCCCCCACTAACTGTGACCTTGGACAAGCCATTTAAGCACCTGTGGGTATCAGTTTCCTCATCTGACAAAGTTTGTCTCCATGATTTCTGGATTTCCTTCCAGCTTTATCATCTCAGTGGGCTCCGGATTCCCTTTCAGCCTTAACATCCTGGGCTACTTACATGGAGCTAAAACTCCCCTCCATCATTTTTCACCCAGTGGTTGGGGTCTTTCCTGTGGAGCGTAGTACCTCATACATAGGAGATGCCTAATAAATGCTTGTAGACTTGACAAAATCAGGGTATTGCCTGGATCTGATACTGCCGGGGATTATCGTCTAGAAACCTTTCCTGAAAATCCTCCTGTCTAACAAATATTTATTATCTAATGTGTGTAGGGCTCTGACTTTTGGAAAGTCAGTCTGTTCATGTTCTTTGAGGTGGGCAAAGTTTCCAGCCTCTCAGGTACTTTCCAACTCATGCAGACTCATACACACCCACATTCGCACCCGCATCCACACAGAGGAAAAGTGCCCCAGAGGGCAGACTCTCCACCTCCCAGGACCATCAGGTAAGCCTTCGATGGTCTTTTGGTAGAGGTTAGCCTCTGCTCTGATCCTTTTCCTGCTACTTTCTTTAGGGATAGCGTTGCTCTTGTTCCCTTGGTCTCTGGCACTGGAAGTCTCTGTAGGGAAGGCTACCACCATCACAGCTGTAAATGGATCCGATGTCCTGCTGCCGTGTACCTTCTCCACCTGTATGGGCTTTGAGAACCTACATTTCTGGTGGACGTTCAACAGCACAGAGGAATACAAGAATGTGAGTATCCTGGGGCTAGAGAGGAGAGGGGGTGGTGATGGTAGCCCGGTGTAGAGACTGGGAAAAGGAGGGCAGGGGGATAGGGCTCTTTTCTCTTCTCTCCTTTTCCTCCGTTTCCCATGGAACCCTTGTCTCAGAGCCTTTCCAGCTTGAGCATGGGGCATGCTAGAATTTTTTTGGGTTCTTTTGATTTCTCAAGTAAGATAAGGGGTTTGGGTTTGGAGTCAAGCATCTTTAAGGTGTCTGTCACCTTGATGGTATTGAAAAGGAGGTGCCACTTGTCAGTGCCTGGTGGAAGGGTCTGAGGAGATGGAAAGAATCCCAGATTCTTGACTTTTGCATGAACCTTAGAGTTTTTTTTCTAGTTCAATTCCAGTTTGACAAGATGTAAACAGGTTAGGCTTTGAGTTAGGTAAATGGAATAATTTTTATAGCCAGACAAGACTGTATAGTCTCTGGCTACCGATTTAGATGATGCTCTGTTCTGAAATGGAGGGTTGGTCACTAAGACTTTTCTGATTCTCCCTTGGCTTCTGGGGCTTTCTCTCCTCTCCTCTGTCTCCCCACAGCTGCTTGATGGAACAGTGAAGAATGAAAAATCAGAACCAAAGATTAGGTCCAACATTGACCCACGCATTGAACTGGCTGGCTCTGTCAAAGAGAAAAAGAACAACATCTCGATTCTCATCCATTTCCTAGAGTTCTCCGACAAGGGAAAGTATACTTGCCGTGTGAAGAATCCCAAGGAGAAGAATGCCCAGCATGAAGCTACTATTTCTCTCATTGTTGTTGAAAAATGTAGGTGGTTCCAATGGGAGAGGTGAGGCATTTGGGACTGATGGTGGCAGGAAAGAGGAGACGGCAGGGAAATCAATGACTCACATTTATAGGCTTAAAAAAAGCATCCAAGGCAGAAGAGAGGTAAGGGCTAGGCAAATGGGGTTAAATGACTTGCCCAAGGTCACACAGCAAGGAATTGTCTGAGGGAGGAAAGACTTGAACCCAGAACCTCCTGTTTCCAAACCTGGCTTTCTATCTACTGAGCGACCTAACCTCTCCTAGCTTGTTGGAAACTCAGCCTATTCGCATTCTTTAGTGTTAGGCCAGTGGGAAAAGTTTCTAGCATCTTAGGCTAATAGCACCTTCCAACCTTGAAGGCACTTAAATTCCAACTCCTCCAGGAAACATCTTTCATCTATGCCAGCCCACATGATCTCTCCCTATTCTAAGCTCCCACAAGCTAAGAGCTAGATACACACAGTCAGCATTTTGTCATATAAAACGTGGTTCTCTGTGCTCAAGCAGAAACTAGATGACTATTTGTTGGGGACATGGCATAAGGTGAGGAGTTAGTTACATTACAGGGCTCTAAAGTTCCTTCCAATTCTGGGATTAAACATTGGACACAGATTACCCGGGGATCAAGTGAGATCAGGTCAGTTCGTGTTGGAATAGCTATAAATTCAGACACATTTCCTCATCTGTGAAATAAGGTGATTGAAATAATAAGTGGCACAGTGGATGGAGTGTCAGGCCTAGAGTCAAGAAGACTCATTTTCAGGAATTCAAATCTGGCCTCAGACACTAGCTATGTTACCCTGGCCAAGTCACTTAACCCTATTTGCCTCAGTTTCCTCATCTGTAAAATGAGCTGGAGAAGAAAATGGTCAGACACTCCAGTGTCTTTATCAAGAAAACTACAAGTGGAGTTACAAAGAGTGAGACATGACTGAAATGACTGAACAACAAATAAGCTAAACAAGCCCTGAGGTCCCTTTCTGATCTAACATGTCACGATGCATAGATAATCCGTATTCATATCACCAAGTTCCTTATTCTAAAAAGGGGAAAAGACCAGATAAATCTCTAAGGTCCCTTATGGTTCAAGAGATAATAGTGCCTTAGAATGGAGGCCCATAGGGACCAAGGGGCTTGCCCAGGTTGATGCACCTGTTAGTTAGTGAACTAGGAAGAGGGCCAGGCTTATAAGCTCTTATAATTTATAATGCCTTATAGCATTTAAAGCAAGCAAGGAGAGATCATGTGGGCTGGGATAGATGAAAGATATTTCTTGGAAGAGCTGGGTCTTTTGTTTGCCTTCAAGAAGGCATGACTGAGTTAGAGGCAGTAACTATCAATAGATAGAGCCAGGTCTGGACACAGGAGGTCCTGGGTTCAAATCTTTCCTCCCTTAGACACTTCCTAGCTGTGTGACCCTGGGCAAGTCACTTAATCCCGTTTGCCTAGCCCTTATTGCTCTTCTGCCTTGGAACCAATACTTAGTATCAATTCTAAGACAGAAGGTAAAAGTTAAAAAAAAAGAGGCTATGGATAAAGGGGTAGGTAGGACATAATTCAGGTAATTAACACTAGATTGAAAAAACACACCCAAAAAGTATCCACAAAGAAAGAGACTTAAAAAATTGTGCAATCCATGGCAAGGCCATAAGCGTTATTTTTAGATGATATTCTGTAAAGGCATATTCGTGCCACAGATTCCACTCATTAGCATGGATAACTGACAATTAATTCTCCTCAGGTTTTATCTCTATAAGGCTCTGAACTGAGTTATACAGACATAGCTCCTATTCTTTTGCAAGTCTCTAGAATAAGCTAAGGCAGAGGTTAGAGAGATTGAATAAGTATTGGCCAAAGACATTAATGAGATGTAAATAAATAATTCTGTTGTGTACAGAGAGGTCGGTGAGTGCATATTGCGGAGTGATTGGAGGAAGGGGATTTAGGAGAGTTCAATGTCTAAGTAGGAAGAGGCTGGAGGGGATTGGAGTCTGCCTTCCATATAGGTTTTTTTTTTTTAATCCTTATCTTCCATCTTAGAAGCAATAAAATGTGTTGGTTCCAAGGCAGAAGAGCAGTAAGGGTTATTCAGTGGAGTGAAGTGACTTGCCCAGGGTTACACAGCAGGGAAATATCTAGGGCCAGATCTGAACCCAGGTCCTCCATTTCTAAGCCTGGTGCTCTATCCATCGAGCTACCTAACTGTCTCCTTCCATATAGTTTTATGGAAATCTTCCGAGAAGAATTGGAGTATCTATTAACCAATCAATTGACTAGTATGCTGAACATAGAGTACTGAAGTCATATGGGAGATGGATTTGTTCTTAAAGAACTTACAATTTAAGAAGGGAACCAAGAAAGGAAACAATAGAAAATAGAATGATGATATATAAAATTATGCACTGAATTGTGTCATCAGAATATGGAAAAATAGAACAATGAGCAATGAAGTGGAATCCCATGGACAAAGGCATGAGAATGGGAAGGAATGGCCCAAAATGTTTATGGAGCAAGAGGAGACTGTAAGGTAGAATAGGAAGAACATTCTATTTGGCCTTCAGTAATTTCAGTTCTGGTCCCAACTCCATCACTTCTTTGTACTTTTGCTGGAGTGCTCCTTAAACTTGGAATCTCTCCCCTCC
This sequence comes from Monodelphis domestica, assembly GCF_027887165.1. Lineage (NCBI taxonomy): Eukaryota > Metazoa > Chordata > Mammalia > Didelphimorphia > Didelphidae > Monodelphis > Monodelphis domestica. The sequence continues at coordinate 232,358,185 of NC_077230.1, forward strand.
TCATCTCTGCCTTTTTGAATACCAGAAATCTTAGAAAGCTTAGCTCAGGTGATATCTGGTCTGTGAAGGCTTTCCCTGATCTCTCCCACCTTTCCCAGCTGTTGGTGTCTCCCTTCCCCTCCCTGAATGAAAACAAATTTGTAAAAAAAAACCAACCAAACAAAAAACCATTATGTGCCAAGCCCTGTGCTGAGTGCTAGGGATATAAAAGGATAACATGGAAAAGTGAGATAAGTGCCGATCTCAATGAGCTGTAATATTTAAAATAGTGGGAGCCATAAACTGTGGCAGTTAAAAGAGTGGGAGAGATAAACTGTAAGAGTTAAAATGGTTGAAGATATAAATTGTGATAGATAAAAATATGTTTCACTACAGTGTCTTGGTTTTAAATCAAATATAAGGTGGTCACCAGGGAAATATTCCCAATTATTCAAATACCCAAGTCAACTGGGTTTTATAGAGATTTTAATTAATACAAATGTGGAATTAAAGAAAAGAGAGAAAGAGAGAAAAAGGAAATAAGTATGAAGGGCCTTAAGCCAACATGGCCTAGACCTGAGTCTTAAGAGAGAGAGATCAGTCAGTCAGTCTTTTATCACTCACCACAAGGTCTGACTAAGCAAGGATTCTAGTGACACCAGGTCAGCTCCATCTCAGCTGACTTCATCAGAGAGAGTTCCAGCCAGAGTCCTCCTCAAAGAGCCTTCCAGCCAGAGACTGTTTCAAAGGGCCTCTCTCCAGAGCCTCCAGAGGGACAGAGTCCCCTCAGAGGAGCTCCAGCGAGACCTCCTCCTTAGAGATTGTCCTCCAAGAGCTTTCCTTCTCCAGAGCCTCTCTCAAGAGATTCTCCAAAAGGATTCCTCAAGCGATCTTCCAAAAGGATTCTTCCCAAGCAATCCTCATAAGAGCTTCCTCCAAAAGGATTGTCCTTCAAGAGATTCTGCTTTTTCTTATATAGGGGGTTTTCTCCTATGTCACTTCCCCTAAGTCCTTACATATACCAATCACTGTAGACGTTTTCCAAAGGACAACCCATTCTAAAAACACTGCTGGGTCAACTTAATCCCTTTAGTAAGTTTGAATCAGAAAAAAACACTGCTGGGTTGACTAATCCCCTCAGTAAGTCTGAACCAGAGAAAACACAGCTGAGTCAACTAATCTCCTCAAGAGAAAACCTCTGAATAAGTTTTCACCTCTTTGTTCCTGGCAAGTTTACAAGTTGCCCGACCTTTATAGGTACCTAGCATCCCATTGTATCAATTCTAAAAACAGGCATGGCTCAAAGAACTCCCTGCCTCATCATAAGCATGGGTCCAAGTACTTTCATTGTTTAGCAAGGAGTTTTATCCCCTAAAGCAGTCTTAAGTACAGGTGGAGTAGAGGTCCTCCCATTTCTGATCCTGGCGAGTTCTTACATCAAAATGGGGAATGTTCCCGGTAGGAAATTTGTTCCAATGGAGGATTCCTCAATGTAGAAATTTTTAACATTTACAAGTCTGAGAAATTTCAAGACTTACAGAGCTCAATTTCTTTCTTTCTTTCTTTTTTTTTTTAACCCTTGCTAATACTGTGTATTGGCTCCAAGGCAGAAGAGTGGAAAAGGCTAGACAATAAGGGTTAAGTGATTTGTCCAGAGTCACACAGCTAGGAAGGGTCTGAGGTCATATTGGAACCTGGGACCTCCTGAGAATTGAGAATCTCTAGGCCTGGTTCTCAATCCACTGAGCCACCTAGCTGCCCCTCAATTTCCAATTAGGGGAGACAACATATAGAGTAAGGCTCAATTGCAGATATCATGGAAAGGTCCAGGAATCCTTAGAATGCATTGATCGGTCAGCTGGTAATGCTTGGGGGCCAAAAAGAGTAGGAGCATGGCAAATGATAAAGTGTGGTGGTCCTTCACCATAGTGAATGACTCCTAGCTGGTGTAAGTGGCACTTGTCAAGAAGTGGTGGTAGAGGAGCCTGGTTCATCACTTTTGGGAGAAAGGTGCAAATCTAGTGGTCTTCCTTTACCACTTTTCTGTCTTGGAACTAATTCTTAGTATTGATTCTAAGACAGAAGATAAGAATTAAAAAAAAATATGGTTATGGGAGAAGGGCTACTCTTGGCTCGTACTCCAGCTTTGTATGTGCCTTCTATAGAAAGTAAGCTGCTTGAGGGTATGGATTATTTAATTTTGGTCTTTGTATGGTCATAGCACATAAAGCTGTACCACCCTACTTCTCTATCCCTTTTTCCAGATGAAGAAACTGAGGCCCATAGAATTGAATTCCAGTATTCTCATTCTAAATTTTCTCATTCATTTTTCTAGTACACATCAGTGCTATCAGTGCTACCAGCTGGCCATGTGATCTGGGGCTCTCTTACCTCTTTAACTCTTTCTTCCTTTCCTCATCTGTCCTCACAGTGGTGGAAGTAGACAATACTGTGACAATCATCATCGTCTCAGTTGTGGGTGGTCTCATTGGATTTCTTATTGTCTTCATGTTGATTAAGAAGTTCATTACTTTCATCATTAAGAAGACCCAAGAAAAGAAGTGAGTTATCAGCATCATTGTTCTCTCTCTATCCTACTGTCTTCTGTTCCACTATTCTCTCCATCCCATCATCCTTACTACAACTTTTTGTCTTCTATCTCCATCCCTTCTTTCCCTATTCCATCTTCTGTCTTGTTTAGTAATAATTAACATTTATATGTAACATTTTAAAGTTTGAAAAGAGGTTTTGAATGCATGATTTTATTTGAACTTCACATCATCTCTATCAGGTAGGTAGAACAGGTATTATTTTTCTCATTCTTACAGATGAGGAAACTAAGGCTAATAAGTTAAGTGATTTGCTTGTGGTCATGCTAACTCCCCCTTTTCTCTATCTGACCATTCTTTCCCTGTATTCTTATGTCATATCCTTTTAATCCCAGCATCCTTCCCATCCCACTTCTAATCATTGTGTGAAGGGAACCCCTTTCCAGGATCACCTTTGCAGTCCTACCTGTGTCCCTGTGCTCCAGCATGGCTCATGAGGCAGTGATCTAGGCACCTGGGCTAGAAATGATTGGGAAATTCATCTGGGGGTAAAAGGGAAGGAATAAAAGAAGGGGTTTCAGGAAGTAGCCTGGTTCTATTCTCTTGTGGGTGCGGTGAAAGGAAGGTGGCTGACAGAGCCATGTGGAGAGCACCTAGTTAGAATAGGTTTCTTTTCTCTCAATCTACCTTCTCCTGTTCAAGTAAATATTAATAAACTCTATGGAAATTAAGGACAAAAGTTTAATTTAGTTATTATACCTGCTAACTATTTTCTCCAATGGAACATTCCTTCTAATTCACTTTTCTCTTATTTATCTAACTATTCTCCTTCATTTTTGACTATTCACCTGTATTTTTATATTTCTCCTTATTCCAGCTATATCCTCTGCATTATTATAACTCTTCATTCCACCATTTCCCCCATGTACCATCATCCTTTCTATTCATTTTTTTCATCCCTCTGTCCTTCCTATCCATATTTCTTTTCTTACTTGATTATTTTTCTCCCTGATCCATTAGCTTTCTTTTAATGTCTCTTCATTACATATTCCTCCATATCTTAAAAAAAAACCCTTACCTCCTGTCTTAAAATAGATACTATGTATTGCAATGATGGCAAACCTATGGCACAGATGCCAAAGATGGCATACAGAGCACTCTCTGTGGGCACATGGCTGTCCCTCCCCCCCCCCCCCAGTTCATTACTAGAAAGGCAGAGGGACTCTGGCAGAGCTACTCCCCTCCCCCTCTCCTTCGTGCCTGATGATATTTTTTCACATCCCTCCCTCTCTTCTGTCCAGCAGCCAATAGGAGCACACAGTGGGGTAAGGTAGATGGCTCACAGAGGGTAGAGCTGGAAGGGAGAAGAGAGTTTGGGTCACTCCCCTCCCCCCCACTACACTTACTGAGGACATTCCTCACTTCACTCACCCCTCCACCCAGCAGCCCAATGGGAGCACTTTTTCTCCTATGTGGGGTAAGGGGTGGGGGGAGCAGGACATACCTGGCACTTGGTGGAGGTGGGGTGGGGCATGGCACTCCTCTAAAAGGTTTGCCATCACTGATGTATTGATTCTAAGACAGAAGAGTATTAAGGGTGAGGCAATTGGGGTTAAATGATTTGCCCAGGGTCACATAGCTTGGTTCCTCCATATCTTACTAGCCTTCCTCCTAGGGAAATCTTCCCAGGTTCTCATTCTTTTTATCCTATACTTTTTTTCTTTATTGCTGTCCTTAACCCCATCCCGTTCTTCTCCTTATTCATTGACCTCTTCCATTCTATCACTCGCGTTCTTATATCTTCATTCTCTCTATTCCACTGTCCTTTCACATGTCACTAACTTCAGCCTTGTTCACTGTTCTAGTCCTTCTGTTGTCATGCTCATTTTATCTACTCTGCTATCTTCACACAGCTCAGGTTCCTCCTCCTTCCTATCATGCTGTTATCACCTTTGTAGGTTTCTCTCCAGTCATGTCTTTCTTATTCCAAATATTTCTCTGCCATCATCTACTCATCTTCCTCTCCATACCTGCATCTATGTCTTCCTCTCCCCATACTGCTTTCCTCTCTCTTCTTCCCTTCTTCTGAAACTAAGGAGATTGGCTATGATAGACCTCATTGTCATTAATATTCTCATGTTTTTGCCTTTTTTTTCCCCTTTCCCCTGCAGTGGAGATGGGGCAGGAGAATAGGGGAGGGCGGCATGGTCTTGGCATCCTTCCTTCCTTTGTTCCTTCATTCATTCATTTGTTCATTTCTTTGTTCCTTCATTTGTTTGTTCATTCCTTCCTCCCTTCCTCTTTCCTTTCCTCCCTCTCTTCCCTCTCTTCCATCTCGGAATCAATACTAAGAATTGGTTCCAAGGCAGAAGAGTGGTAAGGGTTAGTCAATGGGGGATAAGTTACTTACCTGGGGTCACACAGCTAGAAAGTGTCTGAGGTCATATTTGAACCTAGGGTCTCCTGTCTCCATACATGGCTCTCAATCTACTGAACTACCTAGCCACCCCCTCCCCAAGTGATTAGAGCATTTTCTTTGAAGTCTTTCTCCAACATTCAGTAGCTGTATATCCTCAGTAAATTAATTAACCTCTCTGGGTCTTAGTTTCCTCATCTGTAAAATGGGGATAATTATAATACTGCCTTCCACCTCTTACTTTACAGGTTTATTGTGGGTAAAATGCTTTAGAGATGTTGTGTTGTTATTATTACTTTTACATAGTCAAAATTAGAATTAACAGGTGGGAGTTATATCAAAGACTTTTGTAAAACAATTATATTTGTCCACTGGCAGAAGGATTTCCTTGGGAAATGATGAGCCTCCCTCACTAGAATTCAACAAAGAGAAATGGCCAACCTGAGAGAGGGGCACAGAACCAAGCAGAAGGCAGAGAGCAGTGGGAAATGAGGAGCTAGGGTCACAGAAGTGGATGGAAGGTTGGCTTTGATGACTTCTAAGGCCTTTTACAATGCTAAGATCTGTGATTCTTTGCTTTTCCAGGAAAGAATGTCTTGTGAACTCATCAGGGAATGACAATACCGAGAATGGGATGGCTGGCTCCAAAGCAGAACAGAAAGCAACACCAAAGTTGTAAACCTCCTGGCTCGAGGCCTAGGGGGATACTGCAGTCAACTCCACAACTACAGAGTCTCTATTTTTGTTAACAAATCTGATGCTTGGGCCGTGTCTATAGAACCCACGTGCCTGTGATGCCCGCTGCTTAGCTCAGACTGGAATCCTCTAGGGGTGGGGAGCAATGGGGCCGACTTAGACTGGCTTCCTTAGCTATAGACTCTCACCCCTTTCCTCTCTTTTCTTCTCCTTCCAGGGATGCAGATGTCAGGCAAGAAGGAGAGAGGGGTCCAGGAGAAGCCCTGTAATTGAAGGGGTGGAAGAGGGCAGGGAGAAGGAGCATAGGAACACTGTGTGGAACTTAAGAGTTGGGATGGCGTTAGAGAATGAACCACCTTGAGACTTGGGTGTGTGCATGTGAGGGTCTTCTCTTCCGGTCATCCCTCTCTCTACCCTGAACTTTCTTCCCTAATATCTGAGAACTCTATACTGGGAATGGGCAAATACCAATGTTCTGGTCCCATTGCATCCCTTGCCTGACCCTGGGATCTTCTGTCTCCTGGTCAAGGCAGGACCATGGCCAGCTCATTGGGAGCTCCAGTTCTGGGCCCCCTTCCCACTATGATCCCTTTCCTTTCCTTCCATAGCAAGAGGTGTCATCTTGCTTGGGGTTCTGAGTGCCTGTCTTCTTTTGTCTCCTTTTCCCCTCTCATAAGACTTCTACTCTGTTCTGATCCCCTTCAATGGCTTCTTCTTTCCCCTCATTCTAGTTGCCTCTACTTCCAAAGGCCTATTCAGTCTTTCTCCCCTCCCCACTCCCCTTCCAAGTAAAGGACTCATTCTCTGGATATCCTAAGATCTTTTCTATAGAGCTGGGGGTTGGGGAAATGGAGGAGTTCCTGTGGTGCCATGGGGCATTGGCAGCCCTGAGCACTGAACTCTGGGAATGGTCATCTAGGCAGGATTCATCTTTGTTGGATATGGGGTTAGAAGGAGGAATCATTTTTGGTGTTGCTGCTTCTAGGCACTTTTAGGGATAGAATCTTCAATTCTGCAGGGTAACTGGCTTATTCTTACCCTGGAGTTGGAAGGAGAGTTCCATGGGGCATCCTCTCATTGCCTCAGGTCTAGTTCTCTCCCAGAAATGGGAAAGTTTCACTTCAGAGGCTTGAGTAAGGAATTCTGAGCTGGGCCACTCTATACCTTGAGTCTTTGGGAAGTAGGGAAAAGGGAGGATTCTGGTTCCTTTGCTTGGAGTGATGGTCAGGCATGAAATCCTTTGTCCTTTCTCTAAATCTGTAGCTCAGGGGCCCAAGTTCCTGTATTACTGATAGAGAACTAGCCCAGACAGGGATAGAGACTTTCTTTGAGTCCCAGTTCTCTAGGGGACTGGAAGCTCTCACCTAGCCTTAGTTCCCTGGTGCCTAAATTCCCCAATTGGGAAAGGCCATGGCCTGTGCCCCAGGCCCATTCCATCCCACCCATCCCTGGAAGCCCATGTCTCTTGGTCATGGCAGGACTATGACTAATTCATTGGGAACACACATCCTGTCCCCCACCCCACTGCCCCAATCTCCTGGATCCCCTTCTCTTCCTTTTTGGAGCAAGACTGCTGTGTTGCCGGGGACTCTGAGTAGCCTCTTCCCTTATCTTACTTCCACTCTTTCTCCTTCTCTACCTAGTCATCTCTCCCCCATAAGTCTTCATCATTCTCCATGCATATTCCCCATGCGTGATCCCCAAGTAAAGGGCTAGAAACTCTAGATACATGCTCCATTTCTGGAGACAGACTTTAGAGTCCTCCCCTACTTGTGTTGAGAGAGGCTTAGGTTTGCTGGCTACCACCCCCTGCTTTAGCTTTAGGTGCTCAACCTCAACTTGCATTACCCTCTCTCTCGGGGACTGGGATGGATCAGGGGAACAGGCACCCATAATTTTTTTTTTTTGTTCTAAGAAACTGGTATGCACATCCCTATGAGTGGGGATGTCTGTGCCTTAGACCTCGATGTTTTAGCTTATGCCCCATCTCTCCTCTCAGACCTGTGTTTGCTGGGAGATAGAAAGTTGCACCTGACATGGGAGGCAGGAAGAGTCCTCTAAGCCCATCTGGGCCTCACATGGAGGGCTGTTGGCCTGGGAAAGAGAGGAGTGGGTAGGGCCTGGGAGCTTGTAATCAGGATGTTTCAGTTTGGTCCCTTGCCAAGCAAGGGTCTCAGTGACACCCGTGTGGTGCTTCTGATGTAAGAGGGGTTTGGGGGATGCGGGATGGGAGTGATTGAGGCAAGAGGGTGAGCTGGTGGTGGTTGAGCTCTGAGAATCCATATGACTGTGCCTCAGAGGAGGAGGCAGAAAGGGCCCAGTGAAGAGACGGTGGTAGGGATGGTGATGGCAATGTTATTGGTAGTAACACTTGCACTTGGTTGCCTCATTTAGATTAGGCTCATTTTCTGTGGTTTTCTTGGGAAGAACCAGAGTTTCTCAGTTCTTTTTTGCCAAGAAAGTACACATGATAGTTTCTTCTGGGGAGTTCCTGGCACAGAATTTCCTATTCCAGAGAAGATAAAGGAAATAAAGTCAGAGTTGGGAAGTAGCACCCAGCAGCAGGTTCTCTCCGTAGGTCCACTTTTTTTTAGGGGCCTATAGCCTGGCTCCACTCACTATAACCCTGGCTCCTTGTTGCCGCATGTGTGGTGCTGTGCACCCTATTTGGACTGGCCACTTCCCCCTTTCTGCTCCTACAGTTGCTCCAATTCTCTCTTGCTTTGATTATGCCAGATTTTATCTACAAGTTCAGACTTTCATGGGTGAGAAGCCCCTTAGGAGTGGACAGATCAGGGCTTCCAACCATCTAGCAAATACCTCTTGTAGCTGCCTTCATGGAAAATGACTTCCTTTTTCCTTTCTAACCTCTGCATTAAGCACAAGTAGAGAAAATAAAAGAACTTGGGGTCTAGTAGTTTGAGAGGAAGGGAAAAGACAACAAACATTTTCATTCCCAGCCTTCCCACTTACTGGCTGGATGACCCTGGGCAAGCCACTTACCTTTTCTGGGCCTCAGTTTTCCCCATCTCTAAAATGGGCATAATAATACTTACCTACCTCACTGAGGTGTTGTGAGACTTGACCAGTTCTTGACTGTAAAAAAAAAAAAAAGTTTTGACTCAGGAGTACTGCAGGAGGCAGAGTATTATTATCAGAGAGCTCGTTCAGAGGGTTCCT